>NW_019213967.1:406559-493233 GCF_002532875.2 Varroa jacobsoni | reverse complement strand
GGAAGACGTATCACTCATATATAGTTTCGAGCCGTCATCAACTTTCATATTATTTTCTACTAAACAACGACGATATTCTTCCTGCTAAACTTCTGCCTGGCTGGTATGACTGAATAAAGAGGCAATGCTTCTCCTACATGAACTTGGTCACTGTACCTTTACCGATTAGGGTCTAAACAGACCAATGAGTCAATCAGATGAAACCTCGCAGATGCTTGGTTCGTCCTCGCCAAAAATGATTTTTTCACACGCTTTTCTGTGGCGATGACGTAATGTCAGCGTGCCATCGGCAGTTTTTCCGTCGACACTAAAATCCGCGATTTAGATCCAACTTGTGTTCAACCAAGTGGAAAAAAACTCTTTTTAATGGGTAAAAACACTTTTGTCGTCACAGTAGCCCTCTTCCTTAAACAACATCGCTACCATGTCTAACGGGCAAACAAGCTGAAGAGCTTTGATAGTCGACCATTTCTGCCGCGTGCTGCAAGCGCTTTAGCCAGTTATTTAAATAGCATAAACGAGGCAAAATGACATATACAGTTCCAAGCTGACCGCAACATCTTCAAATTAACGGCAACAAGCAAAACGAAAACAATAGTATATATATTCAAGCCAAAAGTGTACTTACCATGAAATGAAGTTCATAACTAGAGATTAATAGGGCTTCGACTGAAAAAAACGTATATATTTTTTGCGACTCTGTGTTGTCGTGTAGCGTAATGCGATCAATATACGGATGATCTAATGGTGTATACATTGAAAAAATTTAGACCCAAAAGGGTTTGAGCATTACGCATATCCTTTTTCTGACACGTTTGCAAGATATGTTTCTCCTTTAGGACAAAACGATGCTCCGCTTACGAACAGGAAATTTGAGCATATTTTACTGTCATTCATGCCATATTTTTCGGTCGGAACCTTCCGCTTCCGTAGCTTTTTGATAAGCTATATTTTATATATGTGCTATTCCGGTATTTTGTTACACTGAGGATAATCGATTTAAGGACCTTATATTGCTTACGTTGTGCGGGAGACCTGAACGTAGTAATTCTATTATGTTCATCCGTAGAGGTTTTCTATGTGCATTTCTAAAAGGGCTTTGAGAAAATTATTAAAAGAATAACATCTTTTTATGTCGCCGTTTAAAACTGTTTATGTCAGTGTATCTAGGATGTGCGCCGTTACGTAAAAGCAGACATAACATTTTCTTCGACGAGCCTCAAGGACACTAAAGTCAGGGGACATACAGCGTATTAGTCACGCAACACATGTTTCCTCCTCCTAAAAAAACTCCTAAAAATAGGGAAAATAATGGCATCGTTATTGTTTTGTCATAATATTCAAATAGTAGAATAGAAGCTGTATCCCAATTGTATGTGATTTGTACATCCATATACGTCTATATATATGCTGGGACAAATCCTGTCATCGGCACTTTGTTTTGCTGTTGTTTTTCGATGAACTTAGAGAAGTAAATAAATTACCTAATATATTTCGGTGACCTCGCCAATATTTGAACTTCCAAGTTCTCATACATGTTACTTACTATACTTGTCATGTATAGATTTTAATTATTTATTTTATTATAAGATATATGCATAAAGGCTTGATTGGGTGCGTCCGCATACGGAGGCCTATAACGGGGGGTTGAGAGCAATATTACATTTAAGAAATGGAATAACCTAGCGAGCCCAGAAAATAATTAAGCTTTCAGCTAATTCGACATGTATAGTAATGGGACAACAGAGTAGACATTTATGACAACTATGCAAATGTGTTGTTAAGTTAAGGTAATATTTTCGGTAATGATATTTAGCCACTAAAAATACCCTATGCAATAGAATATCTTTGCCTGTTGAGAGCACCGGAAATTGCCACGCGTCGCTGTCACCGGTAGGACAGAATTAGTTTAATTAGGCTTTTTAACTTGTCCTGATCGTTAACACAAGAACGCTCTAGAGACCGTAATATCTTATTAAACAAGTGTGGACAAAAGGACCGTCATCAAAAACGGTACTTGCAACGCACGTGGCTTAGAGTTACTGCACGAGATCCTGCAGCTGTAGGTAATAGCTCTGTGTAGTTGATATTTAATAGCGATTTTTTTTTTATCACCTATTATAATATTAGCGATTGTATCCATAGGGTAGGGAAAACTTTTGACTAATTGGTTGACTTATCAACTAAATACATACTTGAGTTAGGTGTGCATGGTAAAAAAAAATGAGTATTATGCAATTTTTCCAATTTATGATTCAATCAAACTTTTACCTTGGGTATAGCTTAATCCTGTGACTAATATTTTCCTACCTATTCCAACAGAAAATAGCGCGTCAGTATCTGAATCTTTGTGTCGGGTGTTTTCTGATTCGTATGAGGATGATATGGTATTCAAATACTTTGCGACGGCTTATTAAGCAGTTAGTTACCTGTGAACCACTGATTTAATTTTCTAGCATCCCTATTTTAGCAAAAGCAGATATAGAGCCATACGAGCGGATAGTCTGGTATCTGTATACCGTTGACAAGCTAAGAACTGATTGAATACATTTTTTAATTAGGCAAGACATCCTAAGCTAATAACTGTTTATTGCTTGATCGTTAAAACACAGAATTTCCTATTAATTTTAGAAGTATCGATGTATATATATGTTCTGTGAAGGCTAGCAGCCTCATTCAGAAAACGATGCTTTGAACGCGCGCAATTCAAACGTATTATGCGCGTGGCATGAAGATGCAAATATCGATGAGAAGCTCATAACCATTGTTTCTACTTTCTATCTAATACCTAGATGACAATTTATCTGTCAATATGTATGATCAAATATTGAAGCTCGGTCATGTCTTGAAGGATTTTAATCTGCGTCCAAATAAGCTAAGAAGCGGGCTGTCTATGACGTCAATTGGAACGGCTAACACTAAAAGGATAAATAGCATGTTTAGATGAAAAAATGTGCGAAATGAGTACGAAGTTCTTCTTCTGATTCTGTGCGTATTCAGCCTCGAACTGTACGTACTAAGTTCTCCCCATTTCGGCCACATATAGGTGCATTGACTATGTGCTCTTCTTCGATGTGTATGGATGTTTGCTTGGTCATAATATACATTTTTTAAGTCGGGTGTTCTTTCAAACCTTGTAATGCACCACAAAGCGACCACAAGCGTTTCATCGTCTTATTGAAAGTCACTGCTTTGTAGTAGATCGCATCAGATCACCCGCATCCGGGTGCCGATTTCTCCGAATTTCTTATGGATACACTAGAGGTAAGCCGCTTGGCCTGTCAACCCGCTGTTGCACTTCTCATCTCATAAAAATAATTCACAGGTGCTTACATGCTCCTCTTGTGCTACCCAGGGTTCAGCTGGGCTCTTTCTGCTCGTTCTTATGGGGGAAAAGGTCAAATTACTCATGAGTTGGGTATGTAATACAACCCAGATCGGCACTCTGGCCTGCTGGTCAAGACAAATAAAAAAGAGTCAACACAAGCGTCCCAAAAGTCACGCCGGTTTCCGTTCTCCCTCTGTACTTGGTGCTTCTCGGTTGCTCGCTGCTGTTATCCATTTTTATGCTAATTTTTCCCTATGGCTTCCCTCCTCTTCCGCACAGTTATCTGCCATACTCGCTAGTTGAAACTAGTTCATTTCCATCGTCACCATTAATCAAGTGTTTGTAAACACAGTACCAAACAGATTCCTTTATTCGTCAGTTTATGTCGTTTCCATTCTACAGTTGGCCTTCGATGCTGAAACAACCCCATTCGTGTCCTGTTGTCGACGATACGGCTTAATTAAATCAATAACCTGTAAAAACCAATACTGAGAAGTTAGTTGTGCAACTCGTAGTGATAAAGCTTGCTGATATACTGTTAGCTGATTTTCTCGGTAAAACTTCGTTTCGCCCGCATTCGCCTAGGGTTCATTAACGTTTGTTCATTAACGTAAATTGAAGATGCTTAGATGATATTTTATTTCGGGAGGTAGCCAGTGGGAGAATCTGGTCTAGGTTCAATAAAACTGGGGATTACTAAGGAACTTTTCAAGCTGTCTGTGCGCCAAGACCCCCGTGAGTCACCTAAATTGGACCTGTGCTAATCTGACGTGCAGCTGTTAGAGCTCGTTGGACCAGTCATGTTACCAAATCAAAGGTGCCAAGAGAATCTAAAGAGTCAAATCAGCTGTTTGAAATGTTTGCAGAGGTCCAAGCCCCTATCTGTACAACTGTTTTTGCCAAAAGGTGCTAGAGATTTATGATTTTCTAACAAATATTTATTTATTCATTTGTCCCTTACGGTTGCTCTATTGCCTTACAGATATCTTTATTAAAGCGTATTATCGAAATAAAAATAACGTGGAAATTTTAAGAATACGAAAAATAGACCTGGTATTAGCTAACTTAGTTTGTGATACATGTCTGAAGGCATTTCGCCAGTTTAAATAGATAAATGACTATTGGCACAATCTTAAATTCAAAGACTGAGGGTGGTAAGTACTAAATAAGTATAGCGATTTATAGTTTAGCTGTATTTACCATTGTTTGTGTTCCTGACTGTTAGTTCTGATAAATTCAGATAAAATTATATGCTCAGTTATTATTATTACCTTAAAAATTAGCATATTAGGATTATTGACGGGTTGATCTTTCATTATACAGGACTCGTATCAATTGAAGCGTTCTCTGCTTTTTCACTAGAGCATTTAATGGACAATTTTTCGAGTGAATCTCATTAAATTGGCGGTGTTTCGTTCAGTGAACATTTCGTCTATTTACGTTGCCCTAACCCTTATATTCACATTTTACCTAAACCGTTTTTAATACCTCACAGATATGATACACTAGAACCTTATTATATTGTGAGAAAGCATTATATTGAACGGGCATCGTTGATGGTGCGTTGTAATGTTTACTCGTACACGGGCCCATCGAAATGAGCTGCTATAATCTCGCTTGTAATTGTAAATATCCATTCTCTTTTTTAGCTAGTTCTTCCAAGTTTTCTTTTCTTTTTTTTTAAATATCGCTGCTGTGTCTAATGAAAGTTGGTGTTATTTATGAGATACAGCTCCAATAAAGATCTATTGGTTAAACCGAAGTAACTAGATATACTTAATATGTTACGTGGCATCGAAAGCCCACTTGAAGTTCAATCAAGGGCAGACGAATCAGTTCGAATTGAACTTACTAGGAGAGGTGAAAATTAGATACATTTTTACACATGATCACGCTGAACGTGTTTACCTTCTGCATATCTGATCTCTACGTAAGTCCTGTGAAGACACTTACAAGGCCCTTCGTCTTAGCTTCTTTGCCGATCAAAGCAGATTCTAATTTGTTTGCGATATCGATTCCTGGAGCAACTGCCATAGAAAGCGTACAGAAATAATAGGTGATCTTTGAAATCGACTATTTTTTCAAGCTTGTTATTGACCGATTGGCTAAGGGCAGTGTTAAGTTAGAGGAAAAACAATCATAGTATCAATACACATCTGCCAAAACGCAATGGGCAGCGAATAGGCATTACGCTAACTTGGCTTCCTACTTAATATCCCCGTGCCAACTATCACTTATGACTAGAATGAATCGTGTCTTCACGCCAAAGAATGCTATCAATCAAATTTCGCTGGCAGTCCTCTTTAGCACTTTATTAGTGATTAGTCTTTTGATTTGGGTAGTGCATTAATAGACGAACAAACTCAAAGCGACGGTGACCCTCGCTTGTTGCCTGTAAATACGTTGAATATCCAGAGTATAATAGAATGGGGCATTCAAAGCGAAACGCGCTGGATTTAAGCTACACAGTTACACTAATAGGAACTGCATGAACTCACAACTTAGTTGGTGACTTCAGACTTGTTAATGATCTGTCATTTTTCACATTTACTCAGTGACAACAAATTATTTATCATTAAAAAATAACCTTACAAAGCAATGCTATCCGATCTAGCACAGTGGGATAAGCGGCGCGGGAACTATCGGCATAACCAAAACGGATTAAATATAAATTGCTGGCTTGACATTAAGAAATCCCAAAGACTTCGCGATGCTGTCTACCGCCTCTTCACGAAGACCTCCTGCTTTTTACCACTTTTTTGTTGAGCCACGGTCAAGGACAACCGCTTTTCTTCACAGAGTGCCGAAATACGTAATGAACTGAAGCAATGAACTCGTCATTTACTAATGGCAATTGAAGACAAGTGGTCTAATATGATTAAATACATGTTGGATTTCCATCTCGTTGGATATCGGATGAAGATGATCACACCGCACACCAATTCTCTCATGAGGCTCATGGGAGGGTAGGCCAGTCTGGTGCGCTGGAAGTAGGTTTCGGAGCATTTAGATAAATGGGTCCATATTGAAATCGACACTGAGCGCTATTATATAGACCAGACCCGCGCGGCACTTGAGATTATTGGCTTACTCTTAATAGTATAACGTAAATGTAGGTCCTTTCATTATATATTTACCGTATGTTTTAGGCACATACAGTTTTTTCTCTGCGCAATTTTCCCAATTCAATTTATGGATGCTATTGAAAACATATTCAGTTTGAGCTATTCCGCTACAACATTTCCTACCATTGCACTACCATATTCAGTCCTCTTGTAGCAGTTCTCTCATTGGCTTGCTGGAGCATCCTATTGATGCCGCAGTCAGTCCTCTTACTCAATGCTAATGAGCTCGTCATAGTTGCTGGGTTTTAGCTGATTAGCTCCATGTTTTCAGCGGCGCATTATACAATCAGGTACCTCAAAACTTATAATCTTGTTTCTTTGCTCTATTTTGTTGTGCCAATTATAACTTTTTCCCATAGTAATTAATCTCTCATTACTCTGTAGCAGTTAGTCCATTTCCTCGTAACGGATGTTCTATTCGAAGATTGTTTTATTTCAATTATAGAATTCTATAATTTAGTCCACCCTCTCACCGATACTTTCAAGTCGAACGTTAAAATGGCAAAAATTAACGTCGGCACTTCTAATATAAATTGGATAAAATACGTTTCCTGTGTACTAGATAGGCCCCTGGGAGCTAATTAACTTTCACAAATGAATATTTCACTTATCTTCTTCCGCTACAAACATTTTGCAGAAAACGTTTTCTTTTTTTTCGCTAAATCGTACAGGTTGCATGTCATCCTGTGTGAACCTTTATAGCTACACCGGTTACGAGAGCTAGGCCGGAATAGAGAAGGTGATTTATTAAAAATCGAACGTAATAGCGTTTTACATGGCTTTTCTGGTTCGGGCGTTGCGTTGGACACAAGCTTTAAAAAACGTAGTGATGGTAAAAGCATTGGGTATTCATGGCTGGGAAAGCGTTGACAAACATCTTTGGTGTATAGCACATCGAAAAGCTTGGCCTGCTGATGATAACACAATTCTTGGAAAGCCGTTACAGTTCATCTGCATGATGACACGTTAGTGAACGAAACTAATTCATATATAGCGATTTAGTCAAAATAGCGATCTGGCTCACAAATGGACTCCATATAGCCTCGGACAAAATACATAAGTGTATTCTACTACCTGTACAAGGTATAAATAATATTCTATCTATGTATAGAACAACGTTTAGACTACTATCAACCATTTTACTATGGCTATTCGTACAAATGGGTTCGAAAATCTCCGCTGGAAATATCGAATTGACATTTGGATAATGAAGCAATCATAAACGCATAGACAGCTACCTAGCTAGAAAGGTATCAGGCTGAATTTCTTTACATAGCGAAGACGGCATTATTTTTCGCAGTTTTAATGGATCAGTTCGTACTTGATTCAATGGAATTTCGTATTGAATGTAGCTATATATGTCTGTATATGCATTACTAAATCTTGCTGAATAAACAAAGAAGCCCTTTGGTTACTCAGACCTATTTAACATTTATAGCGATCATAATAATGATGTCGTGTCCATGTTACTTCCAGGTAAGCGGATGGGTCGCATGTATTTCGCTTGATAGCAGCTGTCTCATGTTTTTCCAGACCGCTGGTGGGTTTCGGGCATCGAGAGACCGCAACAGATGGAGGAGCCAGCAATTGGCCCCCTTGTTGCTGGCTATACCAACTTGCACGTTGGCAAGCCAGGCCACGTTTAAGTCGATTCCTGCAGCTATTATCCTACCGCCACTGTTAACGCCGTCGGTTGCCGCGGCCGCCACTACCGCTACTGATCATGATGCCAGAGTTCTTCTACCAGGTATCAATCGCGCAGCGTCTGCAGCTGCTCTTATGATGTTGCCAGCGAAGCCTGCCTCAGCAGCAGCAGCAACAACAACGACGCAACGAACGTGATATCTGGTTCCTAAGATCCGTCAGGGCGGGTTCTGTGGCTTTTCACAAAGTTACTTCCCGTAGTCAGAGAGGGCGGAGGGGAGCTGGGAAACCCTACACATACACCCGACGCACGCACCATACATATATATATATCTATTGTGAGCAGAGTCAGAAGGGCGGTCTATAGGAGTTGGTGAAGAGCTATCTAAACTATGGGCGACAAACGGCGGTAATGTTAAAGATGGTGGTACGTTTTCCGCACTCTTGGTCGACTAAACGCGTTCTTTCTTTTCCTAAAAAAGAAAACTCACTGCAACCATTTCCCTCTTCTATCCATATTCACAAAGTCGGCTGTTGCTTATGCAGTGGCCGCAAGCATAGGCAGCGGTATTGCTATTTTGGTCCGCAACATATTGGTAAATTCGTTCATGTTGCCACTTACCAGCTTAACGAAGTTTGTGGTAAAGCCCGCTGTTTTTTCTTGTTTGCCATAGCGTTACACGATACGAGCTATCTAAGAGCTGAAAAAATGATATTATAAAGGGCGGGCGGACTCTAAAATACACCAGATCGTGTATGCGCTGTTTTTGTTAAACGCTAGTAGCAACGGACTCGTGAAGCCGTAACACTTAGTCGCGCCGGTGTCACCTTCATTACGAATGACTATGCACTGTTTAGGGACACCGGTTCGTCTATTTTATTAAAATAGATAGGCGCTCTCCGGCAGACCCAAAAATAACCCTTGGAGTAATTTTTTTTTCATTATAGATGTGTCTTCGTACTACACGTTCACGCTTAGTAGTATTACTGATTTAATATGCATGCGTTGGGATTTTTCATACATCGTACGAAATCATCAGGAACTTACACTGGCAACTCTGATAGGCACTCTTAATAGTGCTTTAGCCCATCGCGGTCGATCATCCGGCTTTGTCTTCGACGTCCGATGCATATCGCACTCTTTGAGTAGAATCTGATCTCTAGACGGCGTTCTCTTAAGGTATCGTTTACCAAAGATTTACCAAAAAACTTACCATAGTTTCACCAATCACACTCGAGAGAAGTTCACGAAGAAGCAATAGGCAAGTACCAGATCGCTATCCGCAAAAAAAGGCAGTCGATATCGCGGCGGTGAATTCTACAAATAACGTGAAGTTCCCAGAATGCAAAGAAGTCGACAGAAAAGAGTGCAAATGATGGAAATCAACATAACAAATCAAACAAACATTGAAGCCAATAGACTCCTTGGTAGCCTACACTTTATTTTTAAGCATTTGAATTAAACACTAAACAGTTATCTCAGGAAAATTAACATCAGTTTATTTAAGGTTTTGAATAGCTGTATGGCAAAATACATATTGGCTATGAAAAAAGAGCATTCAGTTCTCTGACAACAATTGATTTCGAAAGACGTTACTCGCATTTCTTGGTTTCATTGACCAGAATCGGTAACAACGAAGGAAGCTAGGCTATATCCGACTATTTCGTACTAGCTAAATTATCTTGTTTAGATTTTCTGTCTTACTGTCCCACGGCGTCGTATTCCGTTGCCATGTAGACATGCGCAGCCCTTTTAGAGAATATATGCGAAATTCCACTCAAGTTAAAAATGCCCAGTATCCCGCTGTTTTCGTCGTAATAAAATAGAAAAATCTATTACTGTGCTGTGGTGTGAACTGGCCATTTATTTACGATAAAATTCACTAGAAGAAGTTCAGGTTTTTCGTCCAGTACCGGCTTAAAACATTGCTTCAATTGTCTATTCTCCAGTGAACTATGTGCGCCCGGGTCTCAAGTTAGACCATTTCACGTCGTAAGTTTAATAGGCAAACATGTTATTACTGCATCATAACGAGAACGTGCACTAATAAAGCTTAAAACCTATTATAGAACCATGAGAATCAAAATGCAATTTATCGAGAATGGCAATTATTTAGTCTGCAACTTTTTTCAGTAACTTTGTATGAAAGGAATAAGATCTGCACTAAGAATTGGTACTTCTTAAATGCAAAACACACAGGCAAGTTATCACTGAGCTTTGTTTTGTCCGCATGTGATCTTCCTAGTGTAGATAAAACCTAATGTGATTCCCCCAACAATTAGAATTGTGGTCTATTTTTAATTACGATAGAATTTTTCGTGTTTACATTTCAATGGAATACGCATAATTCTCTTTACCATTTGTCAGACTAGATATATTTTTAACATGTCAGAAAGCCTAGTATTGGTGAATCCGTTTGGATTCTAATTTTTTTTTTATCCCATCATTTGCAAGTTGTATCCCTACAAATAATTAAATGCGTTTAATGATCAGCTTCAAATATACCCTGCTTACTTTGTTCTGTCTAGAACAGTCTTCATATTCAAGGTGATACCATCCCAGCTTCTGGTAGCCTCACGCGTTTCCTTCCGCCACCGATGAATGTATAAATAGAGTCGTTAACCTAAAACTTCCTGAATGAACATCAACATGAGTCGGGAACGAACAATACGCTGGCTTGGTATGTGGCCGGCAATCGAGAACACTGAATCTCTAATGTGGGCATCGCCGCATGTGTATTCAGGTCGGTTGGTGACTGTTCACTCTTCACTTTCTTTGTCTAACCATGATCGCTTCCTATATTCTGGGAACGCAACATATGCTACCAATCACCATGTACAGCATTCGCTAGCCGTTCACGAAGTGGCGATATTTTTTCTTCTTCTTCTTCCAATCTATGAGCCGAGATTCTCGACGGCGACAGCAGCGATGCTTCGCGTCAATGTCGCTTTGATTTTCTTGCGCCTACATGCCCCCTGCCTTTTTTTTTGTTCTGTTCCCATTTGCTTGCGTTAGGCGACATCGTGTTCGTCCCTCAACTCAACATTTGTTGTCCTCGGCGTACTTTTCGCTAAGGTCCGCTTTGTCGTCTTTCCCTTCCTACTTCCTCTTTTTGCTTTTCTATTCTAATCTTCTTATCTTTTCTGGAAGGGGGCTTTCCTGGATATATGCAAATGGGCGCAATTCGACGTACGGTGGACAATCCCCACGAGGACTAATACAAGCAATTTATAAACCCTAAACGTTTGTCTTTGAAACGGTTCCCAGCAGCATGTCTGTCCTCGATCGCCCCTAAGTTTTCGTTTCATTTATTTCCCATTCGACTGCATTGATATCCCCAACTCCCGCTAACCTCCTGACGTTTCTATTTCACAAAGACAACTTACGACTTCTTTGTTCCATTCTGCTACGGATTCTTCAGAAGATTCAAAAGATGCCACGACTGCGATACTTCCTGCCATCCCATTCCGTGTGTTCGACTGAAACTTTTATCTGCTGGAGTAAGCCAGCTAGCATTTAGGTAATTCGTAAGACAAACTGGGGCAGACCAGGCATTAGCCCTTTTGCTCTCTGAACTAAAAAGAAAGTACAAAACAGTATCGTTGTCTGGTAGATCAGATACTAATATTGAAAATTCACATTAATTAGGCTAAAGCAAGATATAAATATACACTATATAAGACATGTACCTAAAAAACAGATCGAAAATCTCATTTGTACGTTGCTAAATTTATATCAGTTGTGTTAAAAATTACTGCTTTCGTTAAGTTACTTTTATTATTTAATCGCGAGACAGGCATCAAATCAAACGTGTATCAAGAAAAGTTCAATGTATTTATTTAAACGTCAGGGAAAGGGTTCTACGTAAAAATAATGCGATAAAAATATCTACTCCCATATCAAAGCCGTAAATATATTTCCATCTGTATTTATCCATTCCAGCGGGCTTCAAACGGCTTTAAATCCGAAAAACTGAACAAACACGAAATACTGCATTTATTTTTAATACGAAATCTGACACAAACTGCTTCCGCTCGGCTGACCGCGCCGAATACGTACCTATATGTATTGATAAAAGTATAATCAAGTGGAAATGAAGCCAACCAGTCACAGAAACACCTCGCCAGCGTCGGGACGAGCTGCAAAGTCTTCCGTTGACCAACACCTTTCCTCTCCTTCTGTTAACATCATACATGCTATTTCCTAGACCGACATTTCCAGCGGTGTCCGCCCGTTTAAATGCCTGTCTGAGGTCCAAAGGCAATAAGGCCCGCTAATGTTATTGATTTGTTTGCTGGCTTGTCTTCATCGTCGCGGTAATACGGTACCACTGCAATTCAATGCTTGGAGAACCCTGTGCTCTGACATAAACCACAGATCGGTCTGTGATAAAAAACGGATCACTAAAATGCTGTGATGCTGTGGCCCTTTTGCTTTCATTCATTTGTTTGTTCGTTGTTATAGTCATCATCAGTAGCAGCGGCTGACGCTGGCCCGTGGCTGGCAGGCTAGTCTCTCAACGAACTGGGCGCAATGATGACCTTTTGGAGCGCCGACGAGTCTGACCCGTCGAGCGGTTGGATCGCGGGCATGACACCCGTCGTAACTGCCCGTCACGACGTCCCGATGGTCATCTATGGCGCGTTTGCTTGACCTGTTTACAACATGCCGTAGGACTAGTGCGGCAGGTACAGCGTGAGCAACAGAGCACATTGGCTGTAGCAGCTGGATAACTCGATTCGACATCATCAGCAGTGAAACCATCGGCCACAGCTGCCATTCCGAAATTATGGGTATTAGTATGGACGACTCGGTCGGGTCGCCATGCGGTAGGAAGTATGTGCCACGACGGATCACTCCACCACGGACGACGCTGCGTGTCTCTCCATCAATTCCATTCGCTACGAGCGAAATGCCGCCAACTATGACATCATAACGTTACCAACCTTCCTACAAAAAATCTATGCGACATCGCGTTATGCGCTCATTAGAACACGTTATGACATTGCTGCAATATATCAATGCCAAAAGTTCAGTCCTAGCGCACACTGCATCAACGGTAATTCGATTGTCAAAGCGTCTCATTCTTATTAGTATTTTTGTGTTTGGTAGATCCATTTATTATACTTACCAGAATATAGGTTATGCATTTGTATGGCGGTAGGTTAACTACGCTTTCCATATGTTAGGCAATGCTTTAGATACTGAATATCCCCGAAGGTATGAAGGCATCAATGGAGATGGCTCGTCACTTAAAAAATAGGTCTCGGAAACTGCTTCTAACACTTACTGGTATTTCATAAACTGCAGCTTTCAAATGGTTTCCTGTAAGTATTTTACTGGCTATAAATCTGGCTTTAAAATTATACAGTCTATGCGATGATTAATACTTTCCGCTTCGCAATTGGGATGTATGAGCTTGTTTTTTCTTATATTATATATTTATCGTTACCTCAAAAATTATTCCGAAGCTGTGTAATTGATTTTCTTGTGTCAGTCATTAAACAGCTTCAGTATAAGGATCTTTTACGACTCATGTTTTAATTTGCTTTTTTTCGCTGGACGCAGGATATAACATGGATGCAGGATGGAAGTTAGTCTTGTTGATTTGCTCTCATTCGTTATTAGTTTGCGTCTACATATAACTACGAAGCTTTAGCCCAATGTTCATTACTGGTTTCTTCTTATGGCGATGTTACCGTGGAATATCACCGTCATTGTTAAATGAAGAGAAAGCTTTTTGAGGCCAAGGCCCTTGAAATAGCTATTAGTAAATATATAAAAATCGCTTTTACTGAAAACAAATCAAGCAATTCCAAAACTAATGGTCTAACTGATCCGATGTCAAAACACATCTAGTTGTGTGATAGAACGCAAAACGGGGCATAGACTTGTCATATTCTGAAGTTCGTTGGAGAAGTCGAATCTGTGACAAAATTTAAACTATTTTATCTAACAATATAATTATTACGAAACAATGGGACCGACTGATGTTGTCATTTTTTAAGATAGACGAATAGTCATACTTTAATCTCACCCGCGCACCCGTGAATGTTAAGCACGTTGTCGTCCTTTGTTGTAATAAGTCCCTAATAACTACCCAGGCTTTTTAGCCAAACACCGGACTACACGGAAGGGCTACACAGTACATTGCATGTGGAAAGCTAGACAGAACTTCGCATGATTAACCTAACTCATACAGCTGCTGTGTATTTCCAGATTTTTTCACACATAACTGAAGCATTGTTAGGCTATATTTACCAAACCGGAAGCGTCACCATCGCTCGTAATCGTTCGCTATCATTTAATCTCCAACTAGTCCAATGAAAGCCAACGATAGATACACACATTATGTACTTATGATAGTATCATCGTGAAAAGCAGCAAACTTCGTAATATCTGTATGCATTCTGATAAGTAGATCTTCTAGAGTCACAATGTCAAGTCTCCATTTGTTACGAGTCGAATACCGCGCTAAATAGATGATAAAACATCGTTGTGGTACCAGAGCTGTTCGTATTTCACACTAGGTTCTCAAATAAGAAAAATCGTTTGAAAACTGGTCATTTTTTGGCATGTCATTTAATTCCTAGGTTATTATTTGTTCATTGGTTAGGGCTCTCAGGAGTATCTATCTGTCTGAATGATGCGTGTTGATTTAACTTCATGTACAGATTTAACTACGGCTTTTGACGCTAACTTTTAAACCGTTTTTGATGAAATTTTGTGATATAGCACATTTAAAAAAAGCTCGCGCTGTAGCTCTTGTTTTATCAATTAATCAAGAACATTTTCTTAGATAAATGGCCTAGACACTCAATTTAAAGTTCAACATTTCAAAAAATATGTCAAGCAGACATGTTCAGTATTCTTTTGAACCTATCACTTTATGCGCAGCTGTAATATAAATGCCTGCCTAATTTAATTAAAAAAAAACTGATCCTAAAACTATGA
Organism: Varroa jacobsoni; assembly: GCF_002532875.2. Taxonomy (NCBI): domain Eukaryota; kingdom Metazoa; phylum Arthropoda; class Arachnida; order Mesostigmata; family Varroidae; genus Varroa; species Varroa jacobsoni. The sequence goes on along the minus strand of NW_019213967.1, from coordinate 478,181 downwards.
ATGGGCCTTATATGCTTTAAGTTCTTTAACTCATTATAGATTGCTCGAGTATAAAAAAAAAAACGGCTAAAGATTCATTTGGATGCTAAGCTTCCACGCAAATTACTTCTATTCGGATATCTATAAAAAAAGTTTTCATGTAAGCGAACGTAACATTGTAACTAACTACAACGTAGAATCTGCAGCTAAACCAACAAATGCAATGGTTACCAAAGCTCTCCTGTACCTTTTGCCTCGACAGGCAAATACGTAAATTTACACCAGGTCGTGGTTTACTGCAGTCACCACATTAATGACCACTATCTTCAGTCACTTCCTATAAGGCAAGACAAATAAAGATATGCACTACCTGTCTACATAGGATAATAACTAGTATTAAGCAGATTTTTCCTCCCTTCCTATGTATCACACTGTATGTATGTATGTATGTATCACACTATAATCCAGCTAGATCGACAATGTGTCCACTTGCTAAAATGGGTGGTCTGATTGGATTGACTAGTAGCGACATTCGCTTGCGGAGATTCCTGCGAAGTTGCAAGAGCTCGACGCATAATCAGACGTATGTCCTTTTCTCCTCGCTCAAGTAATACATAAGGATCTCCGATACAACATCCATTAATTGCGAACTCAAGCCAGCAGCAGATTCGGTACACCGCATTATATGTATCTGAGAAAAACAGCTCCATAGGGGAGTAAGAAAGAGGTGAACTTAGTAATTCTTGAAGGTCAGTCTGTTGAAATGAGCTCATTACGGTTTAGCTTAGGAGATGTGTTTTCAAGTTAAGTGTTTGATTATGTTAATATAATATATGGTGATGATCTCATTTTACGAGCTATGCTAGCTATTTATTACGTTGAGTTTCAGTCCATTTAACTCCTTTAGTATATATATATATATATTTCTTCCTTAAGATTGTCCGTTGACCGCAAGAATATTGTTGTTTTATTCGATCCGCTTTCAGTATTCAATAGTATAAATCCATATACTTTATCATACCATAGACAAAATAACAGGTGTCTTTAAGAGACGTTCAGGTCATCGCAAAATATTTTTTCGTAACGCGTACGCGCAGATACTTTCCTAAACAATAGAAAGAACTGTCAATTGCTCTGTACATGTCGTCGAGTACACTTCTAGTTTTATTTTTTCCATCATCCGTGTCTTCTTCTTTTTCTTTCTTGGGATAACGTGTTCATTCAGGTCAACCTCGCCAACGAGGCCTTGGACTATAAGTTGGCAAATCATTTACACGGTTACCGCCTATGGCTTCGTCCACGAAGTGTGCGTGTCTCATCATATCTTCACTTCTTGTTTTTCTTCTTATTCGGATCTGTCCTGCCACTTTTTTTCTGTCTTCTGTTCTTTGAGTTATCACTTGTTCTGTTTTGATGTTTGTTTGTACATCCTGTGTGTTCTCTGCAAACGGCACGTATCTGATTTTCACTGTGGAACGTACGGTGCTTCCTTTTCAAATGAAAAGCAAGTGGGCTGACCGGGTTTTTTTTCTAGTAGGCGTGATCCATTGTTTCATTCTTCGTATGTACCTCTACCCACCACCCCCAGATTCTCGTCCTTCATTCTTTCTTTCAGTGTACTCTTCTGTCTTCCTCGCGTTCATACTCTCACTGTATGAGCGTTTATGTGTTTCGGTTGGCTTATCCTTGACCTCTCCATTTTCTTTACTTTTGTTTGTTAGAATATTACCTTATCCTGCTCGCTTGGCCCGTTACTTTCAACGTCTTAGCACAGGGCGTACGAATTTCAGTTACGGGGAGGGTTGAGCTCTCGCCAGGTCGAGTCCAGCAACGAGGGGTTTTTGTACTCGTTCAACGCTTAGCCGTTGCGTATGTGTTTATGGAGTGACCGGTTATCGTGTGTGAGTAGACTCCTCTGCGAACAGTACTCAGTTGCCGTCAACGTTACTTTCACTGACCCTAGTCGCAGCTACCGCACTGGCTAGATCCAGGTTTCGTACCGCTCGTCCTTTGTTCGTTTTGCCAAAACCTTCTTGTCCAACGAATCATCGTTTGTATGCGATGCGGCCGCATCGCTACTCGTGTAGCCTCCATTCCTGTTTTGTGTGCACCCCGTACCTTCCCTCTTCGTTCATGAACCGTTTCCTACAGGGTCGCATGCCCGGCTTCGTCTGACACGTCTCTGTGTTCTCGAGCTTGAAAGCGCTGGCATTGGCTTGTTGTAGCGGTCGAGGTGGCCCGCTGCGACTGCAGCAGCATCGGCATGATCGAGCAGAGGCCTACATGCGTTACCACGTCAACATTGCTATGATCACGAACTAGTGACTTGCAACTCAATTCTGTGCGCGTTTTATTTTTTTCCTTTTCCCTGATTTGCCGTTTCTGTATTTTCCGTTCTCCGCAGTAAAGACAACACGAGACAGCACCTCTATACGTAAGATATATGGATGCAATACTATCTACATCGGCATTCTCAGAAGTAACATTCAGTCCTAGCCTTTCTTTTTGCCGTTTTACGCATTCAGTGACGGTGGTATCTTACTCCATATCTGCCGATCCGGTGTTACCTCATCATGTCTTCCGTTCTTTTAATACACTTGCATACAAATTTACATCTAATAAGTCTTCTTGGGTGAGCCTACTGCTGTCACTAGGTAGAGCAGAAATGACGTCGAGCCGATAGAGTCTTTCTTTTACTAAGTATTGATTTTCTCCTATCAAACGTCAGTATTAGCGGCGGGTTGTATCTCATATCGTATTTGAAACGCGTATTAAGTACGCGGCACGAGTGTGCCTAAATGGCGTTGCTCTATAGTTTTTCGAATGTATTTCCTATCGTGTTGGTGAAAGGCTCTTATTGGCCTGTACAGGTTTATACTCGTTACGTACCATAAAGTTGTTGAACATGCAAAAGCTGCTTACTTAATTGTGTTGCAAGAAGATGGGAACAGAAGTAGGGGAAGTGGAGCTTCTGATACCGAAGCATCGTCAGGATTTTAACGACATTCAGAAATGTGTGATTTGAATGTTTTAATTGTATATTTCCTGGTAAAGAAAATTCATAAGCAGCTTTTTCTTCTGTACGTTTGTCCAGTCTTTCGTGCTTATCTTGAAGGGCTATTGAAAGCTATTCTTGGCAGATTATGATCTAGCAGTTATCTTAACATCTTCCTGACCTGGATATTAGAAATGAGTAAATGTTTAAAACAAACGTAATCTGTCTTACCTCATGTAGCATATAACATGGGTAAACAGAGTGGCTAATTTCGCATCTAAAATACGGGTAATTTTTAGGACGTTCGTTAACTAAGCACAATGCGTTGAAGACTTTGGATTATTCGCGTATTAAATCAATTAACCTATTTTGTCATTGAACTCCGACTAAACATCACAAATTTTAAATCGGTAACGTCCACGACTTTAGAACGTATCTATAATATCATCTTCGGATGCGCTGATGTCACGTTAGTTCTTTATAAGACTGAACGAAACTAAACTTGGGACGGAAAAATAATACGGGCTTCTATTAAGCTTAATCTATCTATTTAATGTCAGCTAGAAGGCTTTAAAAAAGATCCATGACTGCATCGCTCGCGCCCATTATCTAGGTGAGCGGTCTGAAGTGGTCAATTGTATGCGATCACTCAATTTGTTTCTTGTTATTTAACCATATTCTTTAACGGTCTTTAAATCCCGTCTTTATGCTGACATATTGCAGTTTGTTGGACTCACTAACTTTTTGATTTAATTTCTTTTTGGAAGTAGGTTGCATGCTAGCCTATCGCTGAGAGACACCCAGATAATTCTGACCAATATGGTAGCCTTCAAAGCTTTTTATAATGCTGTAACATTAAAGTTCTATTTAGAATTCTTTATTTGTAAATTTAAACTCTTTTATGGTTTTGGATTGGATTTCGTTAATATCTCGCGGAATCAAGCATAGGTGATTAGACAAACATAATTGAACTACTTTCGAACTTAGTTCATTCCCTTTCATGACGAAAACATACTGAAGACACAACAAACAAAATACCTGTGGGACGGTTTGCTGAACCCTGCTTTCGTTAAAAACGTACCGAAAGCTCACATTTCATCTTCATTTACACACCAGCATTTATAAAGTCTCCAAGAGCTATCCTTTAATTTTAATAACACGTCTGCGTTCTACATTCAACCTTATTGACAAATTATTTTGATATTATGCAGATACTTCATCGGCCTTCGGGGAAGAAACAAGCCTGAAACACCTCTACCTTCAGCGGCGTTGTCTGGGTTTTCATGTGGAATTGGCCAACCATTTAGTATTCGGGATAGCTAAAGGATTTTTTTTTGCAATGGCGCTAGCCATCTGTGCAAAACATGCAGCTGTTTGGGTCACGTTTTTTTCTCCTGGTGCACGTGTGGCGTTAGCTCAAAGCTTGCGAGCTGATCCTTCTGTAACCGGACCCATTCTTAGATTTTTCATAGCCCAAAAAGCATCCTGTGACTTTGTACCTACCCAGAGTCCTGTCCATTGCAAACCTTTATGGTAACATTAGGTGACGTAGTCCCACTTATCTGACAGAAACACTTTCTCAGTCAACAACAAATAGTGTAGCATGTCCACGCTTTTTCGTGGCCAACAGTTCTTGTTCGAATTCAGGCAAGAACGGAAGATTCCTTCAGCTGTAAGTAGGTGTTGGGAAATCAGTGAAGTTACGTGCTGTATGACGTACGGCGGCAAAGGTAATTCTCACAGGGCGAGGTCGCAATTTAGACTTTTCTTAAGAAAAAACTGATTACGTCTTCATGTATGTGCGTGAATGTTTAAAGACTTCCTGTTGTTTTTTATTACGGGATCTTCCAGTCTCAGCTCTGGACAAAGAGGCGCTAACCAGGGTTGAAATGGTGTTTAGCGCTCAAATAAGATTCCTTGGCTCAACATCGACTTTGTATGTTGCTGATAAACCTTTGTGTTCGGCGATCGCCGTTGTTTTCCACGCGAAAAAACAGCAGAAGGATCTCATCGCTCTCAAGCAGCCTGCTCATTCATACAATTAGACACAACATTTAGATGATGTTATAATACTGTAGATATACGCATGCAAAGCGCTTGTTAAATCGAAAGTAGTCATAACAAGAAATACCATTATCATCCATATATGATACCTAGAACATTTAGGTGTTACTCCTGTAATGCTGGTTGGTGTTTTTAAGTATCGACTAGCGGCGCGATGACGACGTATGTGTCGGCTGCTCCGAGAACCATCACCCATCGACGTAAGTGGCGCAAGAAAAAGAACGATGACCAGAAATGATGACTACGACGTCGTTGATGATAACGCTTCAATGGCTTTCGTTTACTATAATACCTGGCGTTCGCTGCTGGCGTCACCACCTCAATCAACATCTACAAAGCAAGTAGTCTAACTTTTTTCGAGCTCTTACCTAGTTCTCCAGCCGATCGACTAGATCCCAGTTTACCGTTAAGTCAGTCTTCAGCAGCAGCAGCAGCAAAATTATTAGCAACAATTGCTGGTTAGGCGCATCAAGAGGCGTAGGAAGCTTGAATACAGAGGTGCTGTCGATATTGCCGCTGTGTAAATGTTGATGGAGTCTTGTCAGTTAGTGTCTGTCTATCTGTGTGTTCGTTGGGATGCCAATAATCTATCATTCTCAGAACAACGCTTTTTTATTCACTACGCCCTCTAGACGCCCTGCCGCAATACCCTAGGTTTTTTCGAACCGTTGTTTGCTTGTTATGTATTGTCTAGTGGCCTTTAGCGTTATCCGCCAGCGGCTACAGCTGTTGCCGCTAGGGGGCAAAAGTCTCCAAGGGGCCCCGTTCGTCTGATCTAACCTATTATAGTGCTGCGTGGCATTTGATTCACATTTCTTGTCGCACCAACGCGATCGCTACAAGCGGCACAAACTGAAAATTGAAGCAGGCCAGCTCGTAGAGACAACAACAATCACCAGCGATCGCCCGGTTGTTGCCCTGTCCCACGACAGCAACAACCACGGCTGTAGCTGCCGCTTCGCTAGTGCCTTAAACGGCCCCGTCTTAAGCGTTGATCCATCCATTGCGGTCCTAGCTCAGTCACCCAACGTCGTTCCAACGTGAGACATCTAAAACCGGACCGAGTGGGGTTAACACAACAGCTTTCTACCATCTATTCCCCTCCTGCCTTCTGTCTTTGCACCGTATCACAATCACTGGACTTCCATTTCTTTCACAAAAAGAAGCAGAGCCACTAAACGACGACTTCAATTACACAGTAGGACATTATTGGCTCCAGAACCCTTTCCTCCCTAATCCATTACTGCTGCTCCTTCTTCGACTTTTTTGTTCCGTTGTTGTCATACCTAGCTTTCGTGTGGCGATGGATAGGGCGCGACCCGGAAGTTCTACCAGTCAAGCAAAAGCAACCCGTGTTTGCAGTGATGACGCTCTGCTAGTACTGCTGGTATCACGGTTAGCAGCATCAGGTGGTCACTGGGAGAAACGGCATAAATCGCTTTTTTAAAAGAAAAATCCCCAACTTTTACTACGAAAGCAACAGCGAACAAACGAATGAACACCGATAGTAACAATGATGGCTCGACATCATAATATATCGAACCGAGAGCAGTGACGAAGTAATGTAGTGACTGTGAGCCACGTCTGCCAATGCCTCCGCTACTGATGCAATCGTCAAATGATGTTTATGAATCACGACTATTTTTCGGTGGATCACTGCTCGTAAGAACTGTGTTGTCAGTGTCGTGTTTGTTCCCCCCGCTGTGATCACCTCTACAGATCGCTATCGCTGCCGTCACAGTGATTGTCGTCAGGTTTCTGATGATGCCTGCGCACATCGTCATACATAGTTTGTGTATTACACATACACAAATATATATAGATACACATGAAGTACTCCCGTATCCGGGCATAAATGTTCCAGTTGCTTTGTTAGCTAATGATGACGTTGCCATCAAGTGCGGGTCAACAAAACATGGAAATGGATTTGCTAATAGGCTGTTACAAGTGAACTGAGCAGACTCTGAAATTATACCAATTTATATTAGTCTAGTTGGGTTAGAATAATTATTTTTTAATGTATGTTGGAGGTACTATATTTGATCTTCGGCACGCTCGCCCCTGCGTTTTAGTAGTTTCCGGACTGACACATATATAGCATTCACGTTCCCATGTGTAATTTCTCTGTCTACCCCTTCTCAAAGAAAATAGCGAGATTTGCTTGCCTACCAGTTGCCCTTTTTGGAGCATGAATAGCTTGGTAATTTATATCACGGATTTAGAACAAAAGAATAAGCTGGTCAAAGCTAATTCTGGATATTCCTTTGCTCAGTGTTGGAAGTAATTGAGGCATAGCGATGCGGTTTTGCGTTGTCATAAAGTAACCGGACTGCGTACTTTTGATTGCCATACGAACAACCTACAAATCTCTTGAGGAACTCCACTTAGTAGACATTTATTATTCCATTTTCAGCGAATGTCTAATAGTTGCACATGCCCCTAATATCCATCGCTTTATATTCGAGCCTTCTTAACACTGCCACCGAACTCGATTTCTTTCTGAAGGGGGGTGATGCCGTCTTTTTGTCTGGTCTCTCTCTATTTCTCGCCATAGAAATTGACTGTGGCGAGCGTAGGCTCCAGGCAGATTTGTTGTTGAATAAAGTTCTGCAAGCAGCATGTGAAATACACGACACGCACTTCCAACTGGCCTGGTGTCAATTCACGAAAGATTAATTCTTTAGTTGGTTTCCATATTTTCAGTATTTGGGTTATAATTCTGTAACAGGTCACATGAGAAATGCCCTTAAACTTCAAGCTCCGCTTTTGTTAAAAGCTTTCTCGATCGAAGCAACAGGCCTTATTGTTCTCGTCACGACATCTGGTCAGCTCGCTGGTCTTCAGTACTTAAGTGTCTGCTCCTAAAACATGCAGACATCGTGCTTTCGCTTAAGGTGTCCTTGTCTACTTTCTTCACCAATTTTTGATAAATCTTCAAACAAAACCTTGGATCGAAAACTTGCCACTGATTTCTAATTTCCGAGACCAAAGGATGTAGTTCCTTCTTAACTTACTTTCTAGGAGCGCACTTAACAGACTTTCTTCCACAAGTTTGTAGAAAATTGGAGTGTTTATCAGCGAAATTTCGTCTGCCAGTGGCGCGTAATTCAAAAGTTATTCAGTTTCAAAATCCGCCGGATTTATATGTAACAGCATCGTATTTTTCAACGTCTGCTTTGTTCTTTTCCCTTATATCGTAATACAGACGCGAACGAAGGGGCAGGGACGACAACATAACTAGTTTTTTCATACCATATATATATAGAAGTCAGCGGTATCGATGTAAGCCACACTACTGTTACCGACAAGGAGTCACGGCGGTGATACGAGGAGCCCAAAAGGTCCAGTTCTGTACTATTCGTTTATTCATCCATCCGCAGGTTGGGGTCGGTGTTTTTTTACGAATACCTACTAACATTTTAAAAGAGTAAGTAAAAAGATGAAAATGTATCTAAGAGCTGGCTATAAACGAATGGATGAATTTAGCTGAAGCAGACGTCAGTAAAATTTGTCAACTCGGTCGCAACTGAAACACTCGTTGGGAAGACTACAAAGAATAATCAAACGCCGCAGCAACAATGATATAACGACACGCAAATGTTGTTACGCTTCTGGGAGTTGCCTGCCTGGCCGTGTCGAATATTATTATTATTATGAGACTGACAAAAATTTGTATAGCGGTGGCATCCGGAGATGAGTACGCTATCATATCGGTGAAACAACGCCCGCCTAAGATGCTTCTAGCAGATTGCCAGCCCGCATACGTAAGCCATCATCAGCTAACCGGGGGGTATAATCCTATGATTCAATGAGAATGATTCAGTTGAAAGATGGGGCACTGACGGCTGAAAGTTACATTGTGTGTTGATAATACTGTGCCTAGATAATACCCTGATAACTTTAATTGGCGAGTTTTCGTTACTTTGTTAGCGTTATTATGAGTGCACTACATTCGCATGGATACTGGTGAAACCCAAGCTGATATTGGACAGGATTGTATGTATACAAAGCTAAATATGGCAGAGCATGATCGCTCTGTTATTTGGATATTTATTTATTTTTAAACCAGTATCATCTATCAAGATTTCGAAAGCAGATATCAGGCAATGCTTATGCATGAGGAGTTACGAGTATTTCAACTATTTTATTCCACGCGTATTCCCTCTTTCCGTTCTGATACCGTAACAGGATTTTCTACTTACTATTCTAACAACGGATTTTGTGTCTATAAAAAAAAGAAAACTTTAATACACTATGATGCTTATTCTGAAAAAAATCACGATGTGCATAAACTTATGCATATCTTGCACCCTTTTGAGCGCAACCTCACCATGAAGCTATTAGCATTCTGTTAATAAATAAACTTAATATATAAACAAAAAAACAACTAAGGCATATCGTAGCCTGCTTGTCTGTTCCGGCTTCCTAAGGCGCTAACTTTGAATGCTTATCAGCCGTGATTCTAAGTGATAATGGAAAACTCAAGTCTACTATCGCCTACATACATAGGTGCATCAAACGATACCAGTTTAGATGCTTTACGCTAACCAGCTATTGCCAAAATGTTTACAGGAGTGTTTCGCAAGCCTGTTACGTCAAATGCTATTTCCTTGATGTGCTTCTTAAAAGCTGGTACCGTTCGTCATGTTTTGCTTGAACAACCATTTAAAATGACTTTGTACGCCTAGAATAAGGCAAATCAAGGCAATCAAACTGTTGGATTAATTAGATCCACCTCCCTACAAAAAAGAGAACCACCGTATTTACGCGTAGATATTAGATTTCTAACGCACGCTCTGTTATTGTCACGCGTTACAGCTAATCTTTTATGTAACTATTAGATGTAATTACTATGTTTGTCGCTAAACACAAGTAATAACCTGCCTAAGTCAGGATGCAGATATACACTTTGGCTTCCCAAAGGCCGCAATAACGTCGATGAAAACACTCCTGGACAAACAAAGCGCTGTGGAAGTTGGGCTACATGCTATGTACGAGCTCATTATCAGGTGGAATTTTCATTATATGAGCAGTAAAGGGCGCGTTGTACGCTTTACTCTAAAGCCTAAAGTATACGTATAGGTGGTCGAGATACGAGTGTGGGCCTTTCAAAAACCTAAAAACTTCCTAAAAATCGAAAATCATAAAGCTTGGATGATTACCAGCACCATGAGTACCGGCTAGAAATCCGATTTAATCGAGCATCGAAGCTCTACCCATTATGAACTCGACTGGGTATTGCATATTTGCGGCAAACTGTATCAAATGCGCTTTCAAATATTTATGCTATAGTTTACATAATTATTATCATTCTCCTCTTTAATATAATCTGTATTTATTTTGTAAATTTCAGTCAAACAGAATATTTTCTAAACGTGGTAAATAGTGCTCTTCTAAAAGGTGGTACGCTTGACAGTCAATAACGTATTACAGCAGATTATAATGCAGATAGCCGCTGAACTATATCTCACCGAAGGCGAGCGTCGCCATTTTCTGTTTTGTTGAAGCGACTAGTCGATGCGATATTCCGATTTTCCGTAATGGCAACTATACTGCCGACCATATATGGAACAAAACAGCATCTAGAACAACCAATGTGAGTTTAAGTGATTATGTATGGGCACATAATGATAATTTAATTTTAGGACACAGAAGGCCTACTAGCCACGGGCCGAGCGACTTTGATGTTTTATCTGGGCACCAACGTCGTTCGAAATAATTGGATGAGCACGAAGAAAAGAACTTTAACCTTGAGCTTTAATTCATTTCTGCTTTTGGTGGAAAAGTATAAAAGAAATAATCTAGCTGAAGGGTACACGGCAGTGTTTTACATGGTTTGCCGTTTTTGAAGTTTATGAGCCATAACTGTGACTCAGTCACAATATTATAATTATTTGTTAATAAGCCGAGACACGGCCACCTGAAGGGCGCTTCAAGATATCATGCCATTCGTATCTGCCCTTTTTACGGTCCTCTGTCTTTTTCGTTCAAACCGTAGTAGTAGATAGGAGCATAGGTAAGTGATGCCATTATATTCAACTTAGTTGTTCAAAAGGTCGTAATTATCGTTTACGAGTTGCTGATTGTTACCGAAGACTTGGACTCGAAAAAATGGGTACGTCTGATAATAAGAATAGCACTTTTACCTTCGTCATCTTACATTCTGGATCAGTCGAAACAGGCCTGCTTAGCTGTGTCAAGTATTACAGGGAACCTACACGTATTTGAATTTGTCTCCACAACGGTTTGTTATGTTATTATTTGTTATGCAAACATAGCATTCTCGACCTGATAAACGCACTTCACTAGGCTTTCTGAGTTTGACAAGGAATATCTTGAGTCAATTTTGATAAATTTCCCAGATAAGCCTGTATCTTTTAGATGTCGAGCTTTCATTGAATGCGCACCATATTTTCTTGCACCATTTTTGACAGCGATAAAAATCAGTGCCAAAAATTCACTCGTTATTTCCTGAGATACCTGTCATTGAAATGTTAATTCAAAATAGAATTTTGCGATATGGGTGAACTAAAGACAAGGGCCTTGTGAAGCGAAGAAGCCGTTTTTATCGGTATGTGAAACATGACTATTAGAAAACGAAAAACACTAGAAAAGAGGGCCAAGCAACAAAAGCGGACATTAGCTCCCGAAAAAAATAAGTAAATCAGTCTGCAGAATTTAACAGGACCGACTATTTCTAATCTAATTTTAATATGCCTGCTATTTAATATGTCTGCATGATGTTAAAGTCTGTATATTTTAGTCTGACCCAATGGATGTCCGCTGAAGGCTGTAATTATGTTGGGTTTATGTTTGAGTATCTATCTTCTGATACGTTGGCTAGGCAAACTCATCTCTTTTTTAGCAAAGCAATGTACGCACATCTTAGGTCCTCTTCTTTACGCACATCGAATAATATCATTACAGGACTTTTTTAAATAAGGACATATGATCTGCTGCCGTTTAGCAAGCTTAAATTGATCGGCTGCGTTTACCCCAAAATCGCGTATCTACAAACGTACTGAATTGCTAACGGGATTGGTCTCTGTTTGACCCCACATGCTGGATAGAACGTCTATATTTTCTATAACTAACAATAATAATCGCTCATATCTGATATAGATGGATAGGCTGGCTACGTAAATAGTCGTTTTTCTTGCGTTAAAGTCTGTCCATTATTCTTACTCTTGCCGTACTACATGCAAAAGAAGTTCGATTGCATTGCGGTTTGAGGTTATAATTATACTATCCTACTAAATGAAGCTTATTTAAAAGGACGGGTTATATTACAAATTTAATCGATTGAAAGGGGCTTTGAGGCGTCAGCGCAACTTCAAAATCCACGCTTTATGAAGAAGGGCCAATATGCTTGTGACTTTTAATTCATCTTCCTAATAATGATCAAGTCAGTAGAAATAGCTTTTGACAAAACATATCATCTGACACAGCTTTCGTGTAGTGTTAGAAACAATCACTACCTGCGCCTAGAACCCTTGTCCAATTTACTTGTCGGCCTAAACAAAAGTAACATTGTTCACTGTTTTTTAAGCGGTGTATTTATCAAGCTACATCATTCCAGTGCCGGACAGGATATATTGAAACACTGAAATGCAGATCCCATGCTTTTTTTCCCTCTTTGCTCTATTTTTTTCGCCCAGATCTTTGTTTTTCTATGCCCTATCCTTGCGATATATACAATTAAAAACAGTGTCGGCGCCGATAATAACAACTGCGACACGTGCAGGTTGAATGGTAAATCTATTATAAATTAGCAATCATACCGAATAATTGTCGTTATATATATATATATACGTAGGGTGAACGAAAATTTTTCAATCGGTTGGACAGTCTACGTTTCACGTACGTTAAGGTAGCTAGAAATATGCAAATTATTTCAATAGGGAGCAGATTTGACCGTACAGCACATTTATAACAGGGATTCTTTTTTCAAATTGTTTAAAGCCTTTTGATCTACTCAGTGTATATTTAGACACACCTAAATAAATATTTCCTGCATATACATGCTAGTAGTGTTAATAAAAAAAAATCGCACCTATTTTGTTATTGGGTCTATGCGTATGTCGTTTCCAGGTGGTGGTGGCGCTAGTGGTGAAATTTGTATATCGCTAAACACATGCTCCGCTGTTCACAAGCCTCCAGCGATGGTCGGTCAGTATTAGGCCAGGCATCTTTCTACTGCCGTTCGTTGACGTGGGGGCAATATAATAATAGAAATAGTTCAATGTATATACATTGTGACGGCGGCAATATTCGAATCGGCGCCGAGCCCATCCAGCCTTGTGGCGGTCATGCCATCGTCTCACTGCTTTTTTATTGGGTAACCTCGTGGCGCGTCACAGACGGTCGCACGCTATCACTATTCTATCTGTAGAATATACAGTAATAACTGTAGTTTTAGATATAGTTTCAGTTTGCTGTAATCATGGTGGCGGGCACCAGAACACCACCGGAGGTGGATAGTGAAGTCACCAGCAGACGTTCACACCCAGCGATGTCACGCGCATTTTCTTTCAACGTTTGTGTTTTCACATAGAAGTTGATATGTGTAAACTGTGTGAGCTAGATACATGGTAGTCTTTTATCTCTGGCTATGCACAAGTGAAGCAATGGGTACTTTTGCGAAGCATTGTTCGCTCTAGATGATCGTTAAGGCGGTAATTGTTTATGTACTTTATAGCTTAGACTTACTATACCTATCTACGTGTTAAAAAATTATCTGAAATTTACCAGCAGTAGCGGTTAGCAGCATCAGAAAACATGTTTCTACCTTTATTCCAGTTTAGGTACGAGTAAAGTTACAAAAGTAATACTGCTTTATTGAACAATCGTGCTATAATGCTAAAAGTGCATATTGAGATTCTTGAAAATCAAGTTCGTCTCGTCGAACTATATAAAATTCAACTCTAAGCAATAAATGTTAATGAACCGACCGAAAAATTCTTATGAATTTCAGTCACCTGTTGGCTAAACTGAACTCAACGATACGCTGTGAGGTGAATACAATTACACTTATCTGGGTATGTTTTTCTAAGAAGAGTCAAAAACACTGGACTGAGAACATTCGCGTAAAATAAGAAACTCAAATAAGAAAATCAGTTATTTCTAACATGACGCTGCGGTGTGGCAGGGTAGGCGGGGCAACTAAATGAATAAATTCATGAATCAGTAGATGAAAAGCCCGTATCATATTTAACACATTAAATGCTATGAGGTCAAGAGCCCAAGCAGAACGTAGTACCGTATCAAAAGGGCATGCATATTTGGTACTATTTGTTTAATTCAATCGCCACCTGCAGCATACTGAATATTGGGGCATTTTACAAACGGAGTTGAGCCACTAGCGAGTAGTTGTCAACTAGAATAGTTTGAGATGCAACGCCCCCAGAAAGTATTATAAGATCACACAGCAAATCTGAACGCACAAATAAATTTTCTGTGTACGCATTGAATTTTATAGTAAAAAGTGTGACTTCTCCGAAGCGGTACACATTTGAAACGTTTCCTTACTTTATTGGTAGGCATATTGCACATATATATGCGCGTTAAGTGATTCGAACCACCAACGTCCTGGATTGAGCATCTTGGTGCTGTTTTTCGGCCAATTGCGCCATCACTGGCTTTGTCACTAGAACTATGTAAATGAATAATACGTATTGATATCAAAGCTTACGAAAACATCTCAAACTCGATATAGAATGTTGATTGTTTGTGTTCTTATCATTTTTGTGCTGGTATCTATTCTGGTATGCTTGCATTCAAATTGACGGAAGGTGGATAAATTTGCCAGCCTCTGCACGGCCCGTTAGATCAGTCATAAAAGTCAAACATAACAGAATTGTCTCTTGCATTGATGGAGAGTCGAGTATCCGCGTAATATGTGCTGACTGCTAATAGAGCTCGCAGTCCTATGCGGGCTCGTTGATATCAGATTTAGTCCATTAACAGACCCCTACACAAAAGTGGCGTAGGCTCGCATATACCTGCAGCATTACATACACATCATGATTACTTATTTTTTGATTATGAACGTATTTGTTATTCCAAACCTTTTTATCTAAAAGGGGTCGCAGTTTGACGTATAAACTTATTATGACAAAAAAGTAATAGAGGTGGCGGAATTTCTTGTATAGTTTTTACTGTGAATAAATATTTTGTCCGAAAGTATGTTAGCATTGTATAAGATGGCGGTTGAAATCCCGTATGAAACAGATTGGTCCCGTCGTATACGATTAAAGCTAGACTTCTACGTCGTTATAATATACGAACTCTCATATGATGAAACTTACTAACGTTAGATGTCCTTTACATATAGCGTTTCTTAATAGGAAACATTCCAGCTTTACGCAATGGCATAAAATTTGTGCGGTTGCTGTGCCCCTCGTGTATTCTGTGTTTCAACTCAAAGATGAAAAGAAAAGCATTGCGAACCAACCTAGCACATATGTCAAAGAGTCTGCGTCAAAAAGAAGCGTTGCCTTTTATTTCTAATATTAGCTGTGAGAACTCTAGACACGTACGCCGTCCGACTTGGCTCGTGAAGTTCGACATTCAAAAGCGCCTATACCGATATTATGTTCAGTTAATGTTTTGATCTACAGTTTTTTTCAGCTTTTATTCAGTCCTGTCTTTCCTGTTGGAAAAAGACAACTTTCAAAAGAAGACGCTTCACTCGGATTACGTTCGTACGGAGCTCAAATCTAGATCAATTCGTGTGACTCTCTGGTCTCCGAGCCCCTTGCGCGCTGATACTCTTTAGCCTTCTATAGTGTTTGCATTTGACATGCCTGATACGAGCAAACAACATTGAAGTCTTTCACTAAATTCATGAATGATAAATTAGGCCCAACAAAAAGCCTGACTTTCTACTTCTAAAAGTTTACACTTTATGTAATCATTAAGCCTATAAGTGCTGTCTTCATATTTTGTAACGAATTGCTCTGTTTGAAAACAGAACGATAGATGTTTTATAACAGCTTCGAGATTGAGGGTATCTAAGTGTTACCGTTGTTTTCAATATGTAGTACCTCTACATTGCTCGGAGTTATACATGCCAGCAGAAAACAATCAGCAAAAAAAATTATGTTGGCAGTGCTTAAAGAGACGAACAGAAAAGTAACGACGCGCACGTCAGACTCTGTATATCATATCGTTTTGCTTCAAGCGTTATTGCTAGAAGCAGTGGATTGTCCCCATGATGAAATAATGATCGTATACGAAGTCATGAGCCTTGTTAAAACCTAGATACGAAGCAGGGATTTAACAACCTTATTTTATCCGCCACGGATCAAGTAGTAGTTTTGTTTGCTGTGTATTACCTAATCAATTAAAATATCATAGTTCCAGTATACTTAAACGTCAGTCATTAAGTTCAGTAAGTTTTGTGACGCAATAATAGATGTAGGGGTTCGTTTCTGATAAACATACGATGAATCTGCACCCGCTTTGATACAAGTCGTTCGTGCTCCATATTGGATTCTGTATAATGGTAGTACTGGACACCGTCTTGTGCCGATTCCCAGTAATCGTAGATAGAGTTGTCGTACACGCGAGCCCACAAATAGAAACGCGGGCAGTGCATTTAGGGAAGTCGATAATCAATAGGAAACCTAAGAACTATTCAAATGTGTTTGGGGCACTAGAACAATAACAAGTGGATTTTGAAGCTGCACGTACATGTGTTTCATCCAAACAAACTTCACAGTTTTTACATGCATGTACAAAAGTGCGCGATATGCCAGTTTTAAACAGTTTCTTTAGACGAAACTTTTTTTTCGGTTTTCTATTAATTATTAACTTTTTTAAGGTTTTCTATTATCGTGTACTTTTAGAGAACTTTTTTGAAAATTCACAAAACATATGCTAAAAACGTTTATATATCTTTATAGTCGTTCATGTACGTGGGATGCTTGAATATTCAAGCAGTATATAAATCATAAAGTTGATTTTGCTTTTCATGGTTGCACTATTTATTTTGTTACTGCTGCTTTCAATTTTTTTTTCTAAAGGGTAAAAACGCTACTGATTTATCAATTAATTAATGGAGCCCATTTGAACTATTTCAATTTATTCTATGCATTTTTCTGAATTATCACGTCTGTTTTCTTCGCGCGTTCAATCATTGTCTTGTCGTTTGTTCCGAGGCATACCGAAAATGTGCTATTTCACATAAGCGGCTCCTAAGACAATATAGAAATGCAGACGGCGTCTTGACATTTAGGCGACGACGGTAGCAATACTTGTGTGCTACGACAACAGAAAATGGTTTTTTTTTTCAGACTGGCTACAATATGACGGAAGAGAGTTCCCCTAATTTAGACGTAACTATGTCAACATGTGCACCTTTTATTTACGATAGTTTTATTTATTTACTAACGACCCTTTGTTTAATGATAGTGGACGAATGTTTTCGATGCCCAGCGGGGAGCGAGTACTGAGTTAAGGAACAAGCACATTTTTCATGATCATTATGCTATTAGTGACTTTTTAATGGGTGCAAGAGATTGTAGGAATAAATGACATGAAAAACAAGTAACTGGGCAAGCATTCTGGGCGTGTTGCGGTCGGGAACTTTTCAACATCTACAACAAGAAAGCCTGTTTTAATCATAGCACATAGCCTGTAGCAAATAAAGTATTGTCAGTATCTTATTCACATTGTAAATCCTCCAAAGGGTGAAGGCTAATTAACTATCGAAGGTATACAGAATAGTATTTTTGTGCTAGAACTTGTCCCTACTCTAGGGGACTGATAGAAGTACCTACCCGTTTTTAGTTCGCTTATACTGACCTGTTATCGCTGCTAATTGATTAGTACCAATTGTCAGATATTCAATGTGCTTTTACTTACATACGGGAAATAAGGGCCGAGAACCAGCGCACTGAACCCATAGTTGGACTTAACTAAACTGTGTAGAGGTTTACGATCTATGAATGTTGATAAGCGGCTTCGACTTAGCTTAAGGCTCTCTTAGCTACGGCCTGCAAATGCAATAGGTATATATATATACGTGTACATATATTTATGTGTGCATAATAACGTGTGTGTCTCACGAAGTGAAACGTAAGGCATTTTTAAAACACACCGAGCCAGTTATTAAGTTAGATACTAACGATAGGTGGCCTTTATACTTTACGTGTCACCTCAAATTTATTTAATGAACTAGTTAGATCTAAATGAAAGAAAAACCGAACAATTAGAAAATATATTGATACACGCCATGGATAGAACACGGATGATTGCATTCATCGTTCAGATATAACTATAGGCTCTCTTAAACTAGACATATTTTTTGGAACGGGTGTTACCTCCACGAAATTATTTTAAGGCTGTAACAATATAAACCCATTGTCAACGTCCGTCCTTCTGCTGACTGACACTATAGACAATCAATCTACTTTAAATACTGTTAACATATCACTAAACAAGCCTCTAGCCTCAACGTAGGTACTAGATACAGCCACTGTATATTTTTAAAATCGTCTATATTCCTTTCAGCTATGTACTTCTGGCGACACCACTTCCAAGAAGAGGCGGTCAACTTTATGGGGGAGTTATAGTATTGTTAACTCGGCCAGAAATTCTTTCATTATCGAAGCAATTTACTGCGCGCAGAAAGAAAACCACAACGGCAAAGCTGAAGACGCTAGGCTTAAATGACAAACTCAAATACGATAAGTTTGGGAAGAACTTTTTCAATTGAAGCATCAGGCCAGCACAGAAAGGTATAGTGTTTAGATCTATGAGAAGAACACAGCAGTACTGCTTCGATCTAAACATGTCAATATGAAAGGGCAACGGATTTCTTTCAACGCATAAAAACATTGTCGTTTTTTTTTTTGAATACGTTCACTGCTTAATCAAACTAGTAGAAAATCTGTTATATTCGGAATAACGTGGTGGAATAACAATGGTGCGTGAGGAATGTTCTGCTACATTCAGAATTTTAGAGATTAGACTGTGAATGAAAAGGCATACATTGGAAAAATACACATGGTCTTATATAAGGTACAGCACCTAAAAAAGCAAACTTTGTCGAGCTGTTTGTCGAAGCGGGCACATAGGGGCGACACGGACTGGGTGATAAGTGCGCAAAAAACCCTTCAATGCATTGCCATAGTAACTACAACTAACAGGCACATAGTCATGCTGGCTCAAATCCAGCGACGGTAAAAAACATTACTAGATTAATCAGAAACTAAGAAATTAAAAAAAGAGAAGGTATTAATATTACGATCAGTAGTTGCTTATATGGTTCGCACGCTGTTTCACAGCTCTGTTGGAAAAACTCTGGAAAACGATAGGACCCATTACGGTTAGGCTTGTAATGAGGCAAATCCTTGACGCTGATCGAAATGGCGATTCTGAGCGCTTGTTGAGACGAAATAAATAACCAACAGTGTTAAAAAAATTATTATCCTTATTTGTACTAGAAGAAAGCCTGTTCTCTTTAGAACAAAACAACAGATTTGCCATAGTGGAAAACAAACGTTTTTGCAATTTAGGTTACAATGATCTACAATCAAGCTTTTCCACGCTCCCAAAGCTTTTTCTTTGTAGTCTACGTTAATGTTAATTTTCATGCGACTTCTGAAAAGAACCGAGGGAAATTTCTGTAAAGCAAGCGAGTTTTTTAACAGGTTAAAGGATTTGAAAATTCACCAAAAATTATTTTTGATACAGCTGCTTTTTATGCGGAAATTAACTATAGTTTAGAAAAGGAAAATATACACTATCGATTAAGTGATCCAAAAAAGCTCTAACAGTTAGTACTTTTATGCTTTTTGGACTTTTTTGCCATCATGGTTCACTACATTTTTGGGATTTTTAGCCTGCTGTCAGCAAAAAAAATAGTTTTACTGGAATTTCCCGTATGCAATTTACTTAAGCGATACTTAAAAAGGTTCATGCCTGCCAATATCGCTCAACGCAAAATTAGTGCTAAAAAGTTACTGACGAAAACGACTGGTAATTGGTTTGGCCCAGAACTAGGACTGTAATCACGGTAGCTGGTTGTTATATTGAATAAACATGATCACTAATAATGGCACTTCTAGAGAATGTAACTTTTTTTGTTAATAGATCTGCTTTCATTTAGATGTAGTTTTAGAAACAAACCATGAAAAAGCTACCAATTTAGATGCCGTATTTTGTATACTTCTCTAGCATTTAGGTCCTGTCTTTTAGACCAATATGTATTGGTCGTATAGAGTGAAAACGATAAACCAAGTACACAATTGCCACGCTAAAAGTCTAGGATAATTTCTGAATGATTTCACTCATTTTTTAAGTGGGTGTAGCCTAGATTTGAAATTGCCATAGCGCGCTCGCCATTTCGAATCAAAAAAATTCAAAGACGTTAAATCAGAAAGGTCTGGTGCAGGTCTGCATTGTTTGCATATGAAACGATATTTTATTCCTTGTCTTTAGCAATTGAATAATAAGAGGAACGGATTCTCTATTTAGTAATGTGGGCACGATACAATATAATTTATTATAGTCATTCCTTGACTACCAAGCCGGCTGTTTCCGTTGTCTAACTTTGCAATCTTTACAATATCAACTAACCACGCATGAAGTTCATACGTTTACATAGGACAGTGTGAGTTATGAGAAGCTGGCTACGATATCTTACGATGATATGATGAACCATTTTTCACTTAACTTTTCAAACTTTCTGTAGCTCATATTTCGTAAGTTCCATTACTTGGAACCACTTTCGAAGCAAACACAGTTGTTGTCGCGTTATTATCGACCATCTTTAACAACACGCAGACGCTTCCCCTTACCACCTTACTGACCGTTTCGAGTCGAATAGTGTTGAAAGACCGTCTGCATTATTAGCGCCACACACTGCAAAGAGCCCGTGCTATCTATGTCTCGAATAAGGAAGCTTTCTCCTGTAAGTTTCCCTCTGAGAATCATCTACCACGTTTGGCTTCCATGTGCTAGAAGCACTAAAGCCATTGGCGGCCGGCACGGCGACGCAGTTTGATAGCCAACTGATTTCCGTCCATAGATTTTAGATCCGCCATTCGAAGTCAGATGCTATTGCAAACATTTTACAGCAAGTTGTTATCGAGTTATCACACCTATTGAAGCCTTGCCAGTATTTTATTAAACTTTGATACAATAAGTAAGGAAAGATAGCTAAATCTAACTGGCCCTTTTAAATAGATTAGGGTTTTTTTCATGCATATAAACGATTAGAGTATGTATTTACTTTCGTGAATCCAGTGTTTACATTTAACTTCGGATGTGTCATAGGTTCTACGGTTGAAAGCAGGTATTAAACGTATAATTTTATGTTAAATTTCACTGGGAACCTACGTTACCTTTGCCACTACTAACAACTGACCCCCGAATTTACCTTTTCGAGGAAACGTTAACAAAAATTCAACCAAGTATAATACAATAGAGGCTATTGGGGCACAGAAGAGAATGAATCAGATAAAGCAGTAGTTAGACTGACTGTGGCTTTTTGCAAGCTTGGTTTTCAGATACTGCATATAGCTATATCAAATAATGAATAGCACGTGGTAGAGTGCACCTTATTTTCTTATTATATTTGGTACATGAGATGTCTTAAGGAGACTCGCGTCAAGAACTTTGTGCAAAAGCGGCAAACTTCATAAAATAAAATAATAAAACTATAGGCATACATTTTGTGGCTGAAAACAATAAACTAATGGTAGTTATTATCATTACTGTTATTACATCTATATTTTATCAATTAAACCTGAGTTTATATAAAAAAAATATTACCTTTTGAGAATAGTACCTATGCAGTTTCTACGTAAATTCAAAGGCGCTCCTTCGCCTAAGCCTAGACAAAATTTAGTCATCGAAATAATTTTTTGTTAAAAAAATCTAGATAAGAATAAGTAAACAAATGCAGGCGGAACTCTGTCCAACATCATTACATTTATTACTAAGTATTAATGTTGCTTATATATATATATAGTATATTTATGACTTATCATTAAGCAAGTCTTAATGGCAACAGTTTGCCATCATATTGAAATGTGCGGTTCCTTTGACAACGCATAACAGATATGTACAAGTTGTTGTTGTAAACCTGTCAGAGCACTCTTTTCTTTCAAACTTCCCATGTTGTTTAATAGGTTCCTTTTTCCTTATAGGTGATTAAGCTTGCGTTGAAATTTATGTCAAAAGTAATTTTTTTTACGAACTCATCAAAATGTCTCTCGTTTGATCAACGAATTGATTACTGTCCCTTATTTAGATTCGACCGTTAGCGACATTTGAAATGAGAGAACATATTTTGGCTGAATTTCCGGCCTTAATGGTTAGTTAATTAGTTAATAAAACCGAATTCCGCCAGGTAAGCAAACCTAGTTTCTGCATTCTAAGGAAAACATATGCTTCTTAAATTACTGCTATTCTTTCCAAATGACCGCTTCGTACGAAGCTATTTTATCGTCGTCATAAGCGTGAAAATAGGGGGACTGTGACCGGTCTATGGCAATCCTAAAACCTCAACCTCTGCTAGCTGGAGTACGTTCTTTAAAGGTTCTCTGCAGTCAGTACAGTTTTGCGTAATCTGTATGGTCACGTATCGGCCTCGAATCGGGCAAGGTTTGCACATAAATGGGCGAAGCTCTTCGTCTTGTATACCGCTTTTGTCATTGTAGTAACACCTGTAAATAAGGTAAGCAAAATTTAATTAAGTTCAGTAATTGGCAAATGTTCAAACGATACACGTTCAATAGCTGAAACTTTACACTTATCCAAAATCATGAAATCCCCACAGTCGACACAGATCGATCCCTGCTTTCAGGAACTGTCCTACCTAATTATGTTATAAACATCTAATCCATAGTAACTGCGTAAACTCCCGTCGCTGCTGAAGGTTAAACCGATGTGAGTCTCCTTTCGAAAAAATCTATTTTGCACAAACTGCCATTATATAACCTTCTAGGCTAAGGTTAGATGAGGTCAAAGCTATGGCTGGTGTTCGCAACGCAGAATCGATCAATATATCCGGTGCAGCAATGGACTCCCGTTAAGAGTTCTATTAGTATACAATAATAGGATGATTTCATTTTGCCTATTACATTTACTCCTTGTAAACATAATGACGTGGACTATCGTTTCAACAACAAGTGCTAAGCGATTTCTGGCGAAACTTCACTGAAATTAGGGTTAATTGCCGCAATCGCCCGGTACAATTTCTGAATCAAAAAATGTTTTACCTGGTTCATTTATATCAATGCACATAGGTAGGACATTAGAAACACTACAAGGACTCTGTGTTAACAGATTTTTAACCCAGGTACGGTATCCTTTTCGGTGAAAGAAGAAAAAAGCAGAAAATCTTTGCACGACTACTTGGCTTTTTCCTCCCTTCTAATAAACCCATTCATAGCACTACTGGAGACGAAATCTGCAGCGAGCTGGAAATGATTACGGATACAATTAGCGTCGCTTAGCAAACTTCTCTATCCAGTAGACAGGGCTATTTTGTATGAGACGTCCCCGCTAAAAACCTTTGACAAGAAAATCACCCGAGCAACGTTTGGCAACCGTCACAAACGCAAAAATCAAAACATTAGGTCTGATGACCTTTTTCAGTCGAACTGTTACATTACCGAACAGTTACACAATAGTATTTTTGCATATAGCATATAAAACAGGTTAATCATATCTATGTAGGTACACATGAGCTCAACAGTGTCAACCTGCAAACCTTCGACATTTCCTTCCTTTGCCCGGCTAGTTTATGCTCGTATGGCACACAAGCGAAGTATAGACGGCAAATCCATATGTGTGGCTTAGTTCGTAAGTGAATTTTATTACATAGCATGAAGTTATGTTTATACCTTTTAATTTGAAAAATCACTACGCAATCATCGCGTATAGTAGCTCATGCAGTTTTTATCTGCTGATACATATGTAAGTTTCCTCTGGTGGCATGCACGTTTTCCTCTAAACAAAGCCGACTTTCCTACTGTGCTAATAGCCGACTAAGAAGCGAGAGTCGCCCTGAAAGCAAAAAAAAAACAGGACTAGCATGAAAGTGCACTTAGAACCTAAGAGGCTTAAGCGTTTGAGGAGCTAGTCAAGTATCACGAAGGAAGAACGACCGTAGCGGGAGTTCTTGTGGCAGCAACTACAACGCTAACAATGGTGAACTGTGCCGTAGCGGAGGTCATTTGTTTCTCTGACGGAAAAGAGAGATCACCAGCGAACAAGGAAAGAAAATAAGGCCAAAGCATCTGTGCCTTTTCTAGTACGACGACTGCAACCGCTTTCTTTCTCTAGTTTGCTCCTTTTTCCGTGTACTTCACGTTGGAATGATGAAAAGCATGTGCCGGTATTCAGTCGTCCTTAATCATGGCATCGAGTCTTACGAGTGGCCTACGGTAGCGGAATTGGGATTTGCCGTAAAGGCCTGCAATATTGAGCTGCTTAGAGGTCGTAGGAAAGACGAAAGTCGACACAAGCCTGAACACAGATAGGTAGATACTACCGGCTTTGGATAAGTATTAGGGAATCTGCTCAGGCTGTCGGGAAACGGCTAACAACAGAGACGCTGATCGAACATGGGGCATATGTAGTGAAAGGCAGAACGCACGTCGACCAAAGAGGTGGCGGTAGTAGCATCACGTACAAACTATTTGAGTTCGCTGTTTGTTGTGTTCATTCTCTCCTCTCTAATACTACTTCCCCTTCAGCTGCTGCTTCACTCTCGGGTGCTCGTTCGCCTTTGCCTGGTCAGCTCTGTCACATCACTGTTTCGCTTTCGTGTGCTCTTCAAGCCGTTACTCCGCACCCCCTTACGACCCCTACTCACTCCCCATCTTCACCTTCGGAACGCTGCCCGAACTTCTGCTGGCGCCCTCGAAGGCTGAGCCTCACCATCGTCCCTGTCAACAGCTCTCCGAATGAGCCGTTTCTACTTATTAAATTTTCGAAATTGGTTGAGCACGGGTAAGAACAACAGTGGCAGTAGCAGCAGCTTAAACGAGCCATCTGGCAGGGCATGCGTGGTGAACTGTAAGCGGGGCATCAGCACGTGGGGTACAGATAAAGAGGAAGCACGAGTCGAGAAAAACAGAAATAATCAAAATGTCATGCAACAGAAGAAATCGTGTCCAGTAATAAAAGCCAAGTAACTTCGCAATTGAACAAAAGTAAAAAGTCGGGTGTTTAATCTTTGGCGCTCTTTACTTCGGTTTTTAACTTCTATTCCTCTGACTTATAGCATTTCTTCTGCACCCGATTTTTTTGACCCTCTGACGACTGCACTCTAACCACGACCGTCCTTCGAGCGGCGGGTTTCACTTGGCCGCAGCACCACTAAGCAAAGCTGCGAATCTCGAAAAAGGCAACTTTAGAGACATAACTCACTTTTGTAGAAATCAAATTCCGTACTTAATACATGCTCCTCATAGACATTAAACATTCTATAAAACGCTTTATCAGACGATGTAAAGATAAGGAAAACTAAAATGCTCACATTGGTTATAACCATTCGTTGTGATATAATACTTATATCGGTGAATACATCAGTTAATATGCTTTGGGTGTTGCCGCTACTTCACTACGCTATTACAACAGCAGCAGTATTTATCTACTACAGTCACTGTGCATGATTTTTTTTTTTACCCTAATTTGCCCATAATGAAAATGGATTGGAAAATTCATTTTTAAAAAAATGATTGCATAGAGAGAATGAGCCAACACTATGGTCTATAAGCTTTTGAGTTCCAGGCAAGCAATTTCTAGAGTCCTTATTTCTGTACGACTATACCTCCAATTGCTCAGGGAATTTCCAGCTTAAAAGAGTCGGTACGTATACTCTGATACGGAAAATGTGTACTTAGAATTTTAAGCTCTGCCAGCAAAACTTTAATCAAGTGAAGCATTACAAGGATTGCTGCGCAAACACCCCTTCAGTATAAAAAAATTTCTCCAATCAAAAAGCATGATATTATTATAGCGTTCTACAATACCACTTACCTAATAATGATTCCTACCGATAAAGCAAATCGGAACATATTTCTCATATTATTTCGACTATAGCACACGGCCTATGCTGCGCTATTTCGGTGGAGCGACGAACTACATCACGAGTTAAATTTACCAACGTTATCACCTATTTTTATGGCTGGCAAAAATGATTTCATCTACCAAAAAAAAAGCATCAGTAAGTTCTTCCAGCAAGCAATTCGAGGTTTTTGATCTTTAGTAAAACGTGCTGTCAAAATGAGAGGAAAACTAAAAAATGGGTTAAAAGTACCTAGCAGGCAAGCGAGCGGTCGTGCCCTACATGCTTCTCAAGCTCAGCTTTAAAATTAGATTAGCAAATTGAAAGTGAAATCTGCCTAGTGTACCCCAAATTGATTGTATTGCAAAAATAAGTTTTTGCGAATAAGTTACTGAAGAATCAAGCTTCAATAGACATGGTTTGAAAGAGATACATGATTGGATCGACACAACTGGGACGCATGGTTCGGCGAAACTGGATTATAACGCTATACTTCTCAGTTGTATCTGTCCAATCACGGTTCCCCTCCACACAAGGCCTATTAAAGCCTGATTCTCTAGTAGATTATTCATAGAAACTGATTTTGGCAACAAATCATCAATTCACAATTAATTCTGCAAAATCTACTTTATTAAATATATTTATTTCTGTGTTGGTATAAGAGGCTGCCAAGAAAATAAGCCATGCATGTTATGCGGAAGAAGGCAATGCTGTGGATAACTGTAACGGCATTATTCAGCGGAAGAGTTACAAAGGCAGTTGAAAATGCTACAGAAATGCTTGACTGGTAGCATCTTTACTAAGATTCATAGCGGTCAGGGTACCATGCGCAGTGTAGCTTGTATGTAAATAGCTAGAACATGCATGTAAAATATGATATTTTGGCTCGGATCCGTAACGTATCAGCAACGAAATAGAATGTACGGATACGTCTGTAGCGTCGAAGCGCCAGTACAGGTCATTTATTAGAAAAAAAAGGGCTGTTAATAAATAGGACAGATTTTTTACTGATTATGTTGTCTCTTGAGGATAAGCAGAGCCGCCATATATTTTCGTAACTGTTCTTTCCTATTTTTGGAACAATGGCGGCTGCACAGTTCGAGGGTAACATAACATTTTATCTGTAAACGAGATTTTAATACAATTTATTTTCATAGGTTTAAAATCTTCATGATGTTTTGCGTCTGTCTTGATGGTTTCAATATAAGACGACCAAAATTCTGAATCTAAGATATCTTGCGTAGGTAAAGGGCGAAGCTATGCGTACTGCGCAGTAGAGAAATCCGAATTTATGAAATAATAATTAAGCCCCAAACTTGGTAACCTGTTTATTATGCAAATGACTGCGAGAGTTTTGAGAACTACTCAATAGACGCGTGTGTATTCTACAGTAAAACAGCGATAAATGAGTGCGTTAAGTATTTTCGCTATTATTTACCTTTTCTATGGTCCTAGCTGCCTTTTTGCTGTTGAAGCATTTTGTAGCAAGTCTATACTGAGAGTTTGTTGTTTCATGCTCCTATCTAATCTTCATATCAGTTGCTTCATTTTCTGAGTTCGCGATTCCACAAACAATACCACTAATGATATTCTGTATATTTTGCCAATTCGTAAAGATGAATTTGTCACTAATCTAAAAAAGCCCTTTAAGAAGAACCCAGGAACAATAACATGCGTTTCGCAAACTTCGGTCCAATACATTCGATGACACGCCATTCAAGATCACGAAATCATACATTCATACATGTAGAACAAGCCTTTGTACGTAAGCAAATTGAAAAACGTTTCAATTTCTGGCAGCCGACGTGTTGGCCATCGCGGCTAACATTGCGTGCTCTGTGCATGAGCATACGTAGACATAGATGCACACGGCGAATATCTAGGCCAGTCATCCGTCTTTATAAAAGCAGCTGGCAATCGCGCGCTACCGTCATAGGTCCAACCGACTGGCCAGGATAGGCGTCCAGCTGTTTCTGTGTATTTATCCAGCATGCACAAAAGGATATGTACCTCAATAGTGTCTCTTGGGGATGGCAAAATAAAGCTAAGGGAAGGCCTCTTTGAACACAAGGCCCTTAGGCTGCTAAGCCTGCCAGCGATGCAGTAGTCGGTCAGAACAGCATATAGTAGGGAAACTACTAGGAAGCTAAATGCCAGTTCGCCGTTTTTGGTAAGCCCTGTTGGCCTCCATTCCGCTCAGCGTAACAAGCTTGCTTAAATTGGGGTATTCGGATGGGATTGAGAGTAGTGGATTGCTGGTGGGAAGCTGCTGACGCACCTCGCCAGTGG
This sequence comes from Varroa jacobsoni, assembly GCF_002532875.2. Taxonomy (NCBI): domain Eukaryota; kingdom Metazoa; phylum Arthropoda; class Arachnida; order Mesostigmata; family Varroidae; genus Varroa; species Varroa jacobsoni. The sequence continues at coordinate 449,823 of NW_019213967.1, read as the reverse complement.
GAACTTGCGCATACTTACATATAGATATTTCGGATTCGTACAATTGGAGGACCATCCGAAAGAGAGTACAAATCAGTTGAGGAACGTAGAAACGTTTCTAGCGAGCGTCAATACCTAAAAGCCTTCGTTAGACAGCTAGATGGTGTAGAGCCATCTTAGCTTCGGCAATCAAGACAGAGGATAAACTCTTAGCTGTAATGCGGAGATTTTTTTTGTGACATCTAAATGTAGAATATATGCCATAGTAGAAAAAATCACCGAGCAAAAAAAGCCATATACGAGACTTGTTGAAAAGGTAACCGACCAAGAAAAGAAAGACATTGGTTTTCGATTTTTCTTGAAATGAAGGCCTAACTATATTGCTGTGCATTCGCAATTAGGCGTGTGTAAACAACGAACCGTTTGTGTAAGGCGCTCCCTTTTACGTCAAAAGATTAATCTTTAACGAAATGCCTCAATATGTTACCTCCCTCGAGTCTGATCATTCTCTGTTTCGTTCTTGCTAGCCTCACGTACGACAAGTTCAAATAAACAAATAGACTAATCAGATCATTTATGCAACGTTTGTCGTGGAGAGTCAAATCATAGAATAGATAATAGTGACTTCAGATGTAGAGACTTTAAAAAGGGGAGTCACGAAGGTCTGATCTTGATTGCCATCAAATCCGCCTGTTCATAAACGAGACAGAGAATATAGTTCATTGCCATTAAGGTGTCTAAACTAAAAACCTATAAATCGTGAACGCAAGCAGCCTACGTTCAAAAACGACTTACACAAGCTAAATGATCATACTTTCTACGATATCTGTATATTGTACGTCACCATATTATACATATTATTAATATTAGATAACTGACGCCGTATACGGTAATTTCTTTATAATAATTATAGTACGTAATCATAAGTTAGCTGAGCTGTTTAGACAAATTTCTGAGGTATGCCAATGAACATAGGGAGGGCAAAAAGCACATTTGTGCTTAGCTTTATCGTATATACACTTGTATATTCTCGATAAAAAACCGACTAGAGAATGAGATCTCTAACGGGTCTACGAACGATGGGTTGATAGGCATGAGCCTGTAAGTAGAGCCGTGGTAAGCATCTTGACTCGCTTGCTTTACTAAGTCGGCTCACATCAGTGAATGAGTCGATACGCTGTTAGCATTATAGCGTGTATAACGGACGGCAGCTGATGATGATTTCAGCGGTCGCGCGTTAGTTTGACTAAGGAAACCTGTAAGCGTAAAAAAACAAAAGAACTATTCACCTGGTGTTAAGCTTGAAATGGACGTCATCATAGTCGGTAGTAATTGGGTTTGGTCCTACTCGGATATCAAAGTCGTGTAGCCGGTCGCCTGAAATCGTCAGAGAAGTGTACGAGTGTACCTCTTGTCTGTAGAATTTTTTTTCACTAAGGTCATCTCGTCGAATACGTATATAATAGATGATGTATTGAAAAGAGCTTATAGGAAAGCCTTGGTAGAAACGGCCTGGTCGATATTCAAAGCTTTGTAATAACTTTAGTCGGAACTAGCTTGATTTTTACGATACGAAGTGAGTGCGGTTGGCTTTCAGATAGGTTACAGATTTCGTTTCGACCCTGTGCTAACTGTAATGTTGTATTTGTACAAAATTCAAATTCCATTTTCGAAAGAAACGCAAAACACACAGCTTCATTGATCTATTCAGAGGTACCTCTCGGACAAGTGCGGCGTATACATGTTTGTCGACCCGAAAGTTCCCGTAAAATCTAGGACGTCCATAGTATTGGTACAGAATACATTTACAATCAAGATCTTTTGCTAGGATAAAACGAATCAAAGCAATACAACATTCGACTTGTCCGTCAGGAAGAGCCTTATGCTAGGCCTGCTGTGCAGGTAAAGAAGAAATAGGCCAGGTGGTGACAACCTTCTCGGATGAGTTCGTCTCCTTTTGCGCACTCTAGAAAAAAAAATAGCTGGCTATCTATACACAATCTACACAGAAATTTACATTTCTAGGGTTTTCTCCCTAGACTTCGCTACGACCCAATTAACCATAACTTAAAGCGGATTATAGAATCCTTACAGCATAAGACTGTGAGCCACGTCAACTAGTATATTACCACATAAGTACATATACATTAGATATCACTGAATTGGCCTCTGTCTGTGATATCTAGAACGTAACACCTATTTTAGATGAACAGTTGTTACTACATGAGGCACTTTTGAGATATTTCGTCGTGACGCAAAATCGATGGTAGTGAGTCGATGTGAATACAGAGAGGGCTTTGACAAAGCCGAGGATCCGTTTTCTAATGTGCAATTAAGCACAATTTGCTAAATACATTCAGTGTTACAGTAGGGTACATATTATGCTACATACGAAGCGTCAACCCCAACCTTCTTAGAAGTACAGAGAATGTACATACAGTCTCATCGTTAACATCAACAATGACTAATCACAATTCGTGAATATGAAACAGTTTTCACGAGTGTTGGCGTATATTTGACATCATCCACACAACGCAGCGTTTTGTCATTCGTGTACCCGCGGCTGCGTTTGGACCCAAAAGAGAAGGACGCTGAAGACTCTACCTCGTATTAGCGAGTTGATGGATCTTCGCTCGTTCGTCGTTTTTTGTCTTCCTCATCCACTTCAAGTTTTTCATGTAGAGAGCATACATAAGCAGAGATAATGCATTGGCAGAAGATTTTTGCACATAATAAAAGGACATGTCCATACCCTCGATTGCTACCCATTGCTCGATCCAATCATGCAGCACGACGACAAGCTCTTGGCTGCTTTCTCTCCCCCCCCCCCCCCCGGTACCCTGCGCTCCCATGGGATGTAATAACGATAATTGTAGTGCTGCTAAATACTAATAATGATTACAGTAACAATGGCTATTCTCATTGCCTATCCACTATTGAGCCGGCATCTTCGTTACTGCAAGACTACAGTAACTAATTCAAGGAGATATTGAAATTGTTGTCTGCAACGGATACCGTTATATATATGGATACACTGAAGAACGGGCCCCCGATGTTAGGAGACAAAATCATCTACAACTTATATACAGTAGTTTTATTTGAATAATATTATGCAAATGCTCTAAAGTTGAATCGTTCTAACTGGCCATCGATCGTGTGGAGTAGCCCTGCTTGTCAACTTACCCCATTCTTTTCTATTACGAATTCTGATGCCCATCACCGTTACCTCTTGATTAAGATCCACCTATAGAGAATTAAACAAGTGAAATAGAGAAAAAACAGATCTGAGAAGAAAATAGAAGTTAGTGCGAATCTAAAAGAGCTCTATATGCTCATGGCGGCACTTGAACTGTGGAAGTGCATGTCTATGCCTAGTGTAACATGTAGAAACGTGCAAATGATACTGGAGACATCTAACCATATGAACAAACGCAGCATTCAATCAGAAGGTTCACGGGACAGTGTGATTATACGTGCATTGCAATACAGGGCGGGCTTGGACGTAAGTTTCTTCAGCAACGGAAGGAAGCATAAGGAAGACTATTACATGAAACAAAAAACTAAAAAAGAACAGGTTACCCACTCAGCCACAGCAACGCTAATTGCACAAAAAATCCCTAAAAATTAAATTTGAGTGACAAGCCATCTGTAGGTAATCATGAGTGTAAAGTAGAGCCACATCAACATTGTCGGACAGTATCAGAAACTAAGAAACATCAGTCAACCAGAATATTACTAACTAAAGCACAAAGAAAAACGAGTCTGAAAAAGGTAATGAAATATATGTAAATACTGAGAGTTTAACTATCCTCTGATCTAAAGCAGCGTGCTAGAAACGGAGGAAAATTGACCCTGTGACAGAAAGTATCAATGGTATGTACTAATTTTTTGCATACACATTGTAAACATTTCAGTGGTGATGATTATATTGCACAGAAAAGTAACATTTTTGAAATATGGTTAAAAAAAATAAGCAACAAGAGCGTCGTTATGTAAATGCATATTAGATTTTTTTTTTAAAACAGTAGTATGTAACGAGGAGTATTAAAAAAATTATATATATATATATATATATATATATAGTTTTTTCAATAAGTTCTCGCAGTAAGATGACAACATAAAGGGATTCCTGAAATCACTAGCAGGCCTTCTGCTTGATCGGCTCACGTGTAACACGATTTCGAGGCTGAGAGCGTTTGGAACAACTTTAGGTACAAGCCTTTTATACGGTTCCCTCAGGGGGCTAATCTTGAGCCCTTCTTCTTCTTCTTCTTCTTCTTCTTGCAGAGCATTGGAAATAAGAGTGAAATATTTAAACGACTACAGTTAAAATGAATCGAAAAAAGCGCGGTTAAAACGAACAATATCACATTAATTGAAGCTACCATTTGAATAAAAAATCAAGGGGTTGACTGGGTCGGTACATTTCGTGTAACGTCCCTCAGCAAACTCGTTACCGTCGGGTGGGTAGCATTCTGAAATTGCCATTCTATTCGTAGCCCTAAATCCTCAAAGCGATACCGGTCTCCCTGAGTCATTATTAACGCACCAACATATGAGTTGGTCGCGATTTTTATCAAAGTGCTGAGGAGAGGATGGAAAATTCATTGGCGTAAGTCCTCACACAGTTTCAAAAGAGTTATTTTTGTCCTGAGATCCCAAAATCAACCAAGCTTATGTTGTTTTTAGCTTGTCGTCACAGCTATCCAGGATGGGGAACATCGTTCGGAGAAAAATGTTTACTCATGCAGGGGTAATCTGGGAGCCCTCGCTTGCGGAAATATTATACATGTGCAAGTAAAGGATTTGCCAAAATGCGAAACTCAGCGTAGAATATTTTGACAACGAGTAAACTGACCCGGATCATTCTTTGCATCATTAGCAACACCGAGGTTGCGCGATTCAGAAAACGTTAGCGGTATTAGAACGCTTGCACGATTGACTCTCAACGTGCGGTCCGTATTCGTAGCGATGTGGGTACTTTAAGAATACACATAGCGGCGCGCGATATCTAGCGTGTAGGGCACAAGCAAATATCTGAAGTAAATGATTGTCAAATGTAAGTTTTGCTACTATCGGAACGCCTGTGTCTATAAGACCTTTTCCGCCTTTTGTCCGTTGCCAATAAGCATGGTTCTTTTATAAGCTATTTAGATCTTCGCTAACATTTCAACGAAAAAGTCTGTTATGAGGCTAGCATACAAACATGTGTCCATAGTGTGTCTTGTTGGAAATGTACAACCAATGCAAAAATAACATAGAAGGAAGACCTATTAATTTAAACGTACGAAATTCTTTTACGTATGCTATTTCGGAAAAATCCGTGTTAAAAACTAATCCCGGTCCACTGTCCTTTCGGTACTCAGTATTTATCTATATAATTGCAAGTGCATGTGTTCATACAAATAAGATGCTTGGCATAGCTAGGTATCTTACAGCTTTGTTATTTTCTTACCTGCCACCAGGGGTTGAGCTCCGCCCACATGGAGTCTTGCGTATGGGCAAAATACGGCGGTTTTAGGCCATCAGTGTTGTGGGACCCATCAACAGCTTTTTCGGGAGTGTATTGGATCCCGTACAATTCGTAAACTGAACTCTGAGAAGCCTTCTTTCTCAAGGCATAGTTAACCGCCGACACTATATAACAGGGCATGGTCGTAAGTTTGATGAGTAGTTATGACAGATGTGCGACTGTTGTCAATCAAAGGGATACAATATAGCACATTGCGACTAAAGCATAATTTTTTTGCGGAAAGAACGATTTTGATTTAAGTTGAATGAATAATGAGGATGAGGGAAAACGGCTGAGTATTAATCGCACGTTTGAAACATGTTATCTCCTAATAATGAGCTCAATAACAGTACATATTTTGCCCCCGTTACCATTATATAGCGGAGGCTGTATATTACGAGGCTTAGCCTGAAGAAGAAAGGAGTCTGGATAGATTCTGCCTCATGATGAGTCATTGGTAAGAAATGTTGCGTGTATGAATTATTAGTTAGCCTGCTGGTGAGTAAGCTCACGTCATTCGCTTGTTCTTTTAAAGTTAATGCAATCAGGATACCAGAACATCTACTATGGTTCGTGACGATATACGGAAATCCAATTAGATAGTAATCGAAGAGGAAAGCAAAGAGAATTCTAGTACAGAGCAGACGATAGGTTCTTCTCAGGACAATAACCTGCATGCATCAGCGTTTCCGATGCATTCCATCAGCCGATCCGCCTAAACTTATGCAAAGACGTTATCCTGCCGCAAAGGTCACCCGTGCGTAGACGACCTCTTGCTATTCAGGAGCATCATCAGGTTTTACCTTGGAGATTTTGGCTGCTTTGCCAGTTGTCGTACAGACCTTGGTCTAACTAGATATGAAAGTAGTAGCAATTGCGGTGTACGACACTGAATTATTACAAGAACTCAGAGTTCCTAACTTACAAATACTAGTTCGAATGATACTGCCTTCTTAAGGCGGATATTAGGATTACATATTCTGGCACATAGATGCTCCGTGAACGTATTAACTAATGACTTTTTGTCTATTCCACAAATTAAAAGCTAGTTCGAAATTCTCGAGCCTTTTTATGTGACGAGTCTGTTAGTTAGTTTCAAGAAAAGACAACAGAGATCGATTTAGATTTTTATCTAACGGGAACAATGGTAAGTTCAAATTGGAAGGGGGTACAGAGATTGAATAGAAATTTATGCAGTACGCAATTTAACCATATACGTTGCTGAACTGAAGCTTTTCGTTAGCCAAATGGCGCAAATAATTGTAAATACTTTGATTTGTGTAGGTGCAGACTACTATGGCAGTGGGCGCCGGGTGACTGCTTCATTAACTAGATTGACGTTAACATTTAAATAAACGTTCCAAATTACCTTTTCTTAATATTATACGAGTACGGTCACTAAAGTGATCTACATATACTTATTATAATAATAAAAAGGGTGTTACTGAAGAAAAAGGCGTAAGTTACTTGAACAGTTGGACGTTGTAATGGGAACGAAGTGTGTATTTAAGTGGACGATACTAATGGGCAGCTTTGAAACTCTAAGACCCGTTATACGGAGACAGACAGACAGCCAGCAAAATCCATACATGGACTCAAAAGGGCCAAAAGCATTATCGAAATGCATTTGGATAGGGTAGTACAGCCAGCGAGACGATTCACTTTACCCGCCAAAGTCTTGAGCGTCGGTCTCAGCAGATAGTCTTCAGCAGGTGTATGGCATATATATATGTAATAAATTAATTTATCTGTAGTATTATCGACCCGCCAATTTGGCGGTGCGGGTTGAACCAGCGGCGGCCATATTTACTCGACGCCGCCAGCGGCATATTTGATTGATTTCCCATAACGGTGAGTGCGTTTGTGGTTTATTTTCATCATCATAACATTAAATCTGCCTCAGAAAAGGGCAAGATTGTCTACCATATTGCCGGCGAAAAAAAGTTCATTTTAAACAAATGAAAAATAAACCATTTGTCCATGTGTAATATCGGTAGGTTACGGCTCGAGTATATTACAGAATCTACACCGCATAATGATATTGTGTTATTATTATTTGTCTTATAAATACCGAAACCTCTTTGTGAGCCTACGTTTATAATGGAAAATATTATCTGGAGAATCAATTTTCAATGCGTTAGAGTTCCAGTACGTAGAGGAGCCAGTTCCTGGTCAGTAACTCAGGTTTTAGAAGTATCGTATTTACTATAAGATCTAATGCAATGAGCTTGCATACCGGCTGGCCTCAGGAAAACTAGCAATTGATGGAAAAGTTACTTGGATGTATGTTTAAGGTTTCGACTTGAGATATCATGAAAAACCGAGCACTGTACATTCGAATATTGTAAGACTAAAACTAGAGATAGAAAGGCGTAAAGAGTAACTACGACATCATTTACGAGTAGATTTATAAGTATGGTATATGTATTGCTAAACTTGGTTTTGTTTGGCAGGTTTCGCTTAACATAAAGAATAACAGATATATAATGGATTATACATACCATTGTATAGAGTTTCGTAATATTTATTCTGGAAAAAATAAGGTTATTCCATTTAATATTTTTTATTATTTATCATCAAAGTAACAATAATAACATTATTGAATTAAATATCTTGGAGTGCCTCCCCTCACAGCTCGTGAAGGTATTTAAGTTAGAATTGTGAATCCTTTGCTGGAATATTTTGCACTGTTTAATTAGTATACCGTTTCAATAAATTTACCACTAGAGCCGGGCTACTGCAGTGACAGTTTTGCGTCCTTCGATTTCACTTAATTAAATCGCAGCAGTGACTTCATCAAAACTGTCAAGATAACGCTTGTTTACTCGTGATCGAATAAATTAAATAAATAATCCCTATAAATAAATGTAATACAAGCTCTTGTCAAAATGTTTTGTTTACCGATGCAAAGTAAACAAATCCTTTTGGTGACAGAGGCTTGCCGTACGGGAACGGGTTCATCAGGTCGCACATAGGCTTGTCCTTCCGATTTGACATTCTGAAATTTTCACAGAACGAACAATGGCGTATGAGATGAATACGCGTATAATCACGCGATCTCTACGACCGTATTTTACATTATACAATATAAACTTGTTTATTTTACAAATGGTATGTATATAGCAAGTGGAATTCTACAATGTCTTGACGTTGTTTAGGGTTCTATCGCGTTAAATGATTACTACGTCACTGCCGTGTCATCGGTTTCATTTCGAACTTGCTTAGAAGTCTAAAATCTGAACGTCCTTAAGTTTCGTGGAAATCCTTGTAAGTAACGAACCCTTTTTGCATATTGGAACTTGTGTTATTAATCGTCGGCTGTGGCTTGAGTTTTATCACTGTATTAGAGAGTGATGACACTGAGCCACTAGCATATGGGAAACTTTTTGTCCAGTCAAGATATATGGCTATAGTTTTCCGTGCCGAAACTCCAAAACGGTCGAACGCGTACCTGTCGGCTCAAAAACTAGTCAATAGGCCCACTATACGCTTTAAGTCAATTTTTGGCTGCTGGAAAAAGTCGTGCGACTTCAAGCAGAAAATGCCGACCGATCATAGAAAACACACATAGCAGTTTAAAATTTGAAAGACAGATTTTCGTGGTATACCTGCTCGTGTAAACTGGGCTGCTTTATATAGCAAAATTTTGCCGAAGTTCCTATGCTGTCTTTACCTTCACCAAATTCGGCGCAATTAGGATACTGCAAGTGTAGTCCTTGTAAATGGAACGATTATAAGCGAAATTTGTTGAACTGCTTTTCCGGGATACCCAAAACCAACGTCGTATGCTAGAAATGCCGGCTTTCGCAGAGTCTGCACGCGGATGAACGCGACACGAATCACAAGCAGGCTATTCTGTTGCATCTCTACTACATAGACACTCGTTTAATATCAAGCGGCAAGTTGAAGGCAAAAGATTAGAGGTCGCCTGCTAGCCTTTCTAATAAATCTCCGTATGTAACAAACGTCTGATTGTTAGTTCTTTTCGAAAGCACCGCATTACAACAACAGGTTCCATGAAGAGCTATGTAATTTTTTCATAAAACTAGAATATCCTACATTTCAGGGAGATCACAGAGTTCATCATATAACTGGAATGACTAAGACTAGCGGGTAAGTGAGAGAAGCTTATTAGTTTCGCTCGCATGTAATAATATTTCAATTTTTATTATTGTTTGAAGCAACGAATGGCCAACGGCTTAAACACCGGATGTAAAACATGAAACTTTCATTATTAGTTATTTTGTATGTAAATTTGCAGCTAAATTTCAAGGCAGGAATTAATAAAGATAGGTAAAGATAGTTAATTTATTTGTAAAGCTACAAGCTGCATATGGAGCTGCGTTCTTTAATGTTTACAAGTTCGTTTCAGCTCTAGCCGTGCTAAAAAAATCCCGATCGTCTGCATGTTTCGGTGTATTGCAACGATTTCGCTAATGTTCAAATATATGCATGTTGAAAGTACATCTTGCAACTGAACTTGCTCATAGTTTCTAGTAATATATTGGTCCGACTCGTCTAAAATTATCGTTCACTTGTGATCGCGAGTTTTATCCCTCTTCTGAAAAGTTGCTCATATTAAATGCTAAGGCTCTCGGCGACTGCTGGGTATGTGGATTGGTACCTTTCAGGGCCTAAGTGTCCTGTTTTTAGCGTACGTATTCATGGTCCTATCAGTCAAGTAAACAGCAACTGCAAGCAAATGCACATGGCTACCAAAAAGCGTCAAAAACTACAAATTAACTAAATACTAATAAGCAGAAATAACGGCACCCACAGAAGCGAAAAGAAGTCGTCCCACAGTGACTTATAACCTAAAAGGACAAGAAAATAATTTTGATTAGACACTGAAAGTGCTTTTAATGTCTTTTGTGCTCTAAAACCGAAAGCCGATAACGTCGCCTGCTCAACGATATGTTTGTCGGTTTCCTATAGATATCGTTGCATTGTCCTTTGACGGTATTGTGATTATGAGCTATACATGCAACTTGCTTGATAAAAGGAAGGCTTCAAAAGAAAACTGACGTGAAAACTCGACCAGAGTAGAAGTTCTTCGAAGGATCGCATGCATTTACCAGCAAGACTATCCCAAGACCGTGATTTTGATATTATTGATTTCGGTAATAGGTGCCACCAGAAATGATCGGCTACAATGATTCCGATGCAATAGAAATACGTTCATGATAGGCGAATTTGTGTCAATGAGATAATGACAGGGCACTTATTTTACGGGTCGTCTGAAACATTGCTTATGACTTTGGCTGCAAACACTTCTCCAGTCGACCCTATCCATCAGGATTCGATTGCCCAAAAACGATGTAATGTGCTTCTAACATAATAAAGATGTATCCGAATTATATCCATGGTTTGAACTTTTCGTTGATCAAACGATGCAAGAACTAAGTGAATCGTCTGAAAAAAACAAAACAATACGATAGTAACGGAAAACCACTATCAAAAGTTTAGACCTCCAAGAGTTCGATGTTCGATCCTGCATAATGAATCTTTTTTAGCGGCGTCTGTAAATAACCATTTCGGTATAATAAGACGCTGACTGGCACTGGCAGACAGCTTAACATACCAGCAGCAAGCTGAAATAGTTACAATTATACAGAATCTGTATATGATGACCTGAATTAGTGAGTATTACTGAGTACTATGACGTGACATAAAGCTCGCCTTCTGATCCACATCTTCGGCTAAGTGTCAGCTTTTATACTAATCAACAATAATGTAACGCAGGGGTTCTTCGCTAGTGTTTATTTCAGTATGACAAATTAATTTAAGCATCGATTGTTTTTTCTTATGAGAATGGCTTCTCTGAGTTGCCTGCTGATCAGCTACGTCTAACTAATACATCTGGTCGGCTAGATGGCTATACTAACTTAATGAAAAACATGGAAAATAAGTCTTTGGCCTAATTGCTGGTCGTATCCACACAATTTGGCTGTGTCTCTTGATTTTGGTGAAACTTTTGTTCATATAAGGCTTGGAACCAACCAAGAAGCCTTAGCTTGATACTTAATTCCAATGCTGGATTGTCTACTCAGATTAGAAGCTTTCTGAAAACAGCTTTATTCTACTGGTACGGACCTTTGATCCTTTCGAAAGTCAATTGTCTTATAAGTAGCTTGGGGCAAAAAAAAGACGTCCTAACTTTCCATTTCAGGAGCGGCTGATGCTAACATGAGCCGCCTCATCTATTTACTGGCTACGTCTGATGCATCAACGTTCATATGAGGCTTGTTTTTACTTTTCTAGTGCTAAACTTCGCATCAGATCCTTTATTAAATTTCCCGTCGCCGCTGTGCTGTACTCGACGATATTCTAGTTAAGCACAGTACTATCCATACACACAGCAAGTCATAAATTATACAGATTTAAAGCTGTATAGCGGATCGTTATATAGAATGAACAACTGCTAGATGTTACGTAAAATATTTTAGAAAAACAAAGCCGAAATAAATATTCTCATATAAGTAGCTCCTCAAGCGTTTTTTCGTTGTACATCACAAATACTTACAGGTTCCCAGATTACGTACAACCACTGTTGTTTTCGTGTGATATAGTCTTTAGTCTACAAGTGTTTTTACTTACTATATAATATATATATAGTATATAGCTATATAATAATAATGCCAATGCAACCACCATCCGGGGTAATATATCGTCGTTCATTTAAAACGAGTTCACGTAAACGCATCTCTTTTACTTAAGTCAGCTTATTATAACAATGATAATAACGGTAACAATGGCCCACACTTTGACCTAGTAATGTTACAGTTGCCAATTAGATACTGAAATGCTTTTCGTTGTATGTCTAAAACTGTGCCTGGACATGGTGTACATGCTTTTACTGGTAAGAGCTTGTAACTTCTGCATTATAATAAAATCTGTAGTTATTAGGAATTATAAATAAATAACAAAATTGCAATTTAACCCCAGCTTGACGAGTTCATACGATTATTAAATTTTAGCTTTGGTCATGAAGGTAATCTAACGGCGTATTCATCGCACCCTGAGCATCGTGTTGCTCGATCAACGTATGTGGGGTAATAATCCCCTTGCTGGGGCGGTTCCGCGTGTACGGACACCCCAACAGAGTTGCCCATTAGTGGCACCAGCATTGACAGACAGCTCGAATTGATACTCGCAGAACGAAAAATGCGGCCTCGGGCGAACAGAACAAGTTTTCAAGGGATCGCAGGAGGATAGGTGACGACTAATCCAGAAATCATTTACAAATTACTGCTTATTGAAAACCACTATACGAAAATACAAGAAATGCTAGTTTTCTCCAGCTATATTGAACGCCAGATAGTAAAATAGCTGATCGAAACAACTAACCCTCTGACACCATTACGGTTATCGATATCTATGCGACGTCTAAATCGACTAAATGGATTGGATATAGAGTAAATTTCTTCTAATCGTTTGAAATTAATATAGTTAAACCCAAAAACGCCTCCTATCTCTTCATCTTCACGGCTCTAAAAATGTAATAGAGAATTGCGTCACATATGTTATTATGTCAGTGTAACTTTGTCCTATAGGCATTGGTGCTTTGACTGGATTCTAGTCTTGAGTTCATTGAGATAGGCCGATAGGCAGGCTTATATTCGTTGTTGAAATTATTACCTGTATGAGAGCTTTGCAGATCAACTATAAAAAAAAAAACGCAGTAAATACACGGTTATTATTTCTGTGTGGTAGCACAAACCTGACACAGTGACAATTCTCAGACTTTTCGCATTTTGTCAAGCAGTCAACGACGAATCCTCTGTTCGGCATTCGTCCAGTCTTCTTATCTTTCTTAAACACGCCGGCGGTCATGACAAAGCCATCGCCGAATACGATTGAGAAGACAAATGCTGACAGCACACAGACGCATAACGCGTTACGAACGAAGGCCTCACATAGCACCGTCCGCCGCGCCTGCAATAGTTATGAGAATAGAGCTAAATCAAATGAAAGCCTCATACACATATGTCTACTTTGGATTAAACGTTTTCTGTATTTAGAACATTACACTAGAATGTACTTTCCAGAAGGCCGATAACGATAAACAAATTGAATATTCTGTGCCAAGATTCGCTTTTAACCCCACGTTCGATAAGAGCCACAAAAGGCGCCACGCGTCGTGCAGTCGGAAAGAACATGCAAAATCCCATAGCATATGCATAATTTACAAGAATACAATCACGTACGTTATTGTCTAATAAACAATTTATCTCGCCTCGCCGACCGATTGAAAATCCTAAACATTACTGAGAACGAACGGCTGTACAAAAATCCGACCCAACTTGTCCTTTGTCAATCTTTGATCAGGTTACAGCGGCATACAAGGGCGCGCTCGTCTCGACTTATCCTACCGCCTTCCCCCGTTCCCCAGTATAAGGTGTATTAATATTCGTAAGAAATTGTACTCTCCCAATCTCAGACACCGTCTGCATATTTGCAGCTATTTAGAGGTGAACTCCAACATACCTTTGTGCATGGCTCGTTTATTATTTTTAATAGGCTTAAATGAGCGTCTGAGAAAGAACTCATGTTGTAAAAAGAGAGATATTCCTCCTAACCTTAGTATAACAAATTAATAACAAAACACTATAACAGCTAAGGGAAAGCGATGCTCAGTCATTCCACACAACAGACGCTTCATAGAACTGCCAGCTACTGAACACGCAGCAATGTTGATGAAAATTCACCATTTGCTTTTGCCAGCTGGTTTTCAGCGGTTTCACTTACTAGGTAAAACTTTATACTACATCATCTGCCCGAGATCTGTCTGTTTAGATGGCTGCTAAGGATAAAGTGTGCGTTTTCCTGGTATATGTCCCCATCTTGTCACAGATGTCTTTTCATGGGTGAGTCGAAAGGCCACCCGATGCTGAGCCGCTACTAGTCTCCGTGTTTCTAGTTTTACGTCCCGTATCGCTGTTAGGCATTCTACCACACGGCCGGCACTCACCCGGTACTCAACGAACTGTGTCTATGCCTCAGTTTGAATTTAGGCCACAACGTGTCCCTACAATTACGTCACCCACTAGGCTATCACATACATTTTTTCAATGCAACGTCGAATGCTGAGCTCGGAAGTTACAGATGATCCCACAACAGCGGAACTCCTGAATGCCAGTTGGTCAGCGCGAAAGGTGCAACAAAACAACTCAGCTTCATGCGACGAAACATAGATTACACGAACCTAACTTTATACCATGCTTATGACAATATAGCCGAGGTAAGTTAAGAATTAGAAGTTGGCAACTAGCTGAGCCATGCTTGGCGACTTTAGAAAATATCTAAGTCCGCTTAGTGAATATGATTGAAGAACGCATTAGTAGTATTTTACATTGAGGGGAAACAAGGTAAAGCTGTATTACTCTATTTATTCGTACATAATATAGCCGCTATTGTTACATTGGTCCGGCTGGGGATTTTATGTGCTTTGCACAATTAACATGCGTGTTACTGGAAGTTCCCTGATACTCTGGTAACTCCTTTGTTGCGGAGAGAAATGGTTGTGTTTTGAGGCAACAAAACCATAGCACAATCTTAATGTAGACGTGCTGCGCACCTATGCAGCCCAAACGTCTAAGGTTTTTCCCTCAACATAATAATGGGTTCCAATTAAGTGAGTGTGTGATTGCAATGCAATGATTTCCGATGGACGTTACTCCTTGGGTAGGTTGCAATGCAAAAGTTCTACTTTAGGTTTATTTCTTGCTTGAAGCTATGAGACGACCTTAAGTTTCAGTAACATCATACGCGTATTTTGTATTCAAACGTGTTTTGGTCAAGGCGAAACGATTTCAACTGGAGTGAAGTTTAATCCATTAAAGTTGTACAATCACACTTCACTACTTACGCAGTCTTAAAATGAGCGTCTTATAAAAAATGGTAGTTCGAGGACCCAGTAGTACAATGTGCGCATATAGATACATTTGCTTAATACTTAGACAGCTTTCATAGATGACCTAACGCAAGAAAACCTCTATATAGACATAGAGAGACTATGGATTTACAGGCCGGAACTCTTTCATTTTATTCCTTTTTTTTTTGGGCGAGCAAATTAAAGTAATGTTATGTTTTTTTTTATGCTTATTATTAAGAGGAGCCAATAAAATAATGCTGGACACGCGGCCCGAGCAAAAAGAGCCTTTGACTTGATCCAGTTAAAAACTCTGCTGAAGAGATACCCCTAAAACGGTCCTGGTTCAGGACATTATCTTTATTTAGCAGCATTAAAGCATTAAAGAAAAAGAAACATGAAATATTCGATATTAAAGAATTATACAAGAATAAATAAAGGATTCGTCCAGTGTTCCAGTGGCGTAGAACTCGCGCGTGCGCGTTTCCCCGATTAACTTGTAACCGTTTTTTTGGAAGATTAAGTAAACTTCACTTGTACCAAGATGTTAACGACCGTATGATCATACACTTATTATTGAAATGTAATTTTTTGAAGCTGCTTTTCATAATAAAACAACATCAGGCCTTCTATTTTAGTGTTCATTTGGGTTGGCCAAAGAGAACTATTCCATGGTGTTTGCAACTTGATCTATAGAAATTTACCCACAAGACGTAAAGTAAATTAATTTTTAAAAAATATCGCAATTACTCGCGATTAAGTCACGATTTTTCGGCGGATCAGTCCTTCTACAAGTCCCAGCCATACTGCGCCTACTTCCGCAATTTATTCCAGCATTACTTAACTCGAGTGAAGTATCATCAAGGCCGATATTTTGTTTTAATAGGCCCTAGTTTTATCAAGCACTGTTTTTCGGTCTACTAGTTGAATACAATGAATAAGCCCATTTATTCGTTTCCTCTTCGTATACCCGCGGAATTCACTGCAAACAGTCCGCACAAATAACCTTATTATAAGACAGGAACGCTTCAGAACAAGACATGATATTTACTAGTGTTAAAAAGAAAGATAATTATATCTCGTGGATTTCTTACGGGTAAACTGAAATAAAATATGGCGCAAAGATGCTCGAAATGATAGCAACGCAGTTTGCTAGCGGAGATTTGATTAGTAAGGACTACTCTGTGACATGTTATACTGACTAATACTGAAGCATTATTGTTTCGTTTGGTTTTACGGGCGACTTTTATTGGAATGGGACACATCGATATCGACCACTGATGGACGGCGAATACTTTAGGAGTTTTTTGTGCGTGAGAGTTGTTTTTCATCTATTTTTTTTCAAAACGAAATCAATCAAAGGTGATAAAAAAATACCGAGTAGAAATTCTGCACAATTTTTTAAAATTAGTAATAATAATACGCGTGAAAAATGCGTGCAGTCTCGAAAAACACCACTTGTCGAATGTGCGATAACGGTTTACAACGGATGGAGCGAAAATTAGTTGTTCTAGGCACATGGTCAAGGACATTGATGTGAACTTTCAGGTCATAAGGAGTATTGGGTCTAGCGTTGCATATTCGCACACTACCCTGGGTCTGGGTCGAACTTCGTGAAGCGTGACGGAGGTTAGAAGAGGCTTTAGCAGCGTCTGCGCCTTAGTCAAGGTCCTAAACGCATCTAGCAGATGAGTTTGAATTCAGCGAGACAAATAAGTAGCGACAATAACAAGAGCTTAAAAAATATTAGTTGGATAGCCGACTTTGAACGAAAATTAACAGCCCTAAATAGCATTTTGCGATTTACACTAGTTGCTACGTTTATTATTATTTCTACTGCAAATATTGTCAAGAAGCAAACCGAAGATATCTCTTCGCAGCTCGAAGAATTCCAGTCGCTATGGTGTCCTCTATAGGAAGTTGGGCCCATAACCCAATTAGTTCGATACTCAGCAATAAGCTAGAGACTTTTTCAGTCGTTAACACTGGCTTCCCACACGGTCGCTACCAAGCAGCGTATCATAATAAAAGGGATACTCATTTACCGCATATATCATCTTATTATCGGCTCTACTTTTTTTGAGAATAATTTTTTTGAAATGGCTGGGAAGCAGCAGCGCAGCGAGTGGTTAATTCCTTATTGGTTCCAGGCGATGCAAATGCTTTACGCGATTGTGCTTCGTTGTAGTGGACATGCGACTTCGTCGTGCTTAGTTATGGTTCCTTCGTCTCAAACGGCAACTTCAGATGGCTCCAGGGTAGCTTTGTAGTGTCCTGTTTTTGGGGAGTAGACGCGATTATTTAAGAGAAATAGGCGTAATTTTATTTTTATATGCTGAAATAAAGTGCACTTCTTACTGTGAAAAACGTCCCAGCTATTTTACCAATAGCTTATTTATTGCAATACCAAGGATTATGATTGTATCGTGAGACCACCATTGCCTTGATAGCATTAATATTGTCTCAGAAGGATAGCTGTTTTATCTTCAATCCAAGAATGCACCATTATTATTATTATTATTTTTATTTTTATCCATGACCTTTTGCCATTTCGATGGTGACCTATTTATTCTGCTGCTGTAGAAATCTGTAGGGGTACACGAGTCTAAAAAGTTCCTCATTTCGACATTACGTTGAGGTTAAAATATTTTTTCAATGAAGGAATTGTTGAGCATGTTAATATATGGAAGCAATGTCTGGCGAGTATGACGGATGACAGAAAGCCTCTAGTTGTATCTTTGTCGCTATGATTCTTAAGGTATAACACCAAGCGTTGCCGTGCAATAGAAGTGTATACTTCTGTTCACTAATCCTTCTTGCTCGATGCAAAGTCTTTTTATGACCTCCTCCAATTTTTAACAAGCGTTTCGGTCTCTCTTAAACAACATGGCACCTATTTGTGCAATTTTTTCACTGAATATTTAAAGTATGATATTCTTACGTACGCTTAACTTGAGTGCTAACGCGTATGCTTTTTGAAGCGAATCACTTCCACCACAGCTCCCCAGCTCTTCCTCGCAAGAGGTTTTTCACGAGACTAATTTTCTTACTAACCATTGTGGCTCCGGATTTCTTTTAAACTAACGGCTCACGATGTTTCCAGAAGTAGAACTTTCACCAAATACGAAACTTATACGGCGAATTGTCTATATCGCTGTAGTTCCGAGATGGAACCCATATTCGTAAGTTACTCGAATTTTCAGATCTTCCCTAGCTTGCTTCATCCCGTCTCCTAAAAGCTCGAGTGACGGAATCCGAATGGACGGTCTCAGATTTCAAATAGTATGAGCGCATCTTAAATACAAAAAAAAAAAAAGTGTCGCTAGATGTCGCACCGTTATAAAATAGCGCCATCTTGAAATATGAGATAGATGTTTGTTACGTTGTAAGCTGAACGACCTGATACTATACGCCTCTACTCGGTGGACATTGAAGAATATTTAATAGAGCTTTGCGAGCGTTCTTTACGAAATCATCGACAATAATTGAGTGTTCGAGAGGTGGTTTAAGTACGTATGCAGAAATAAACAGCTTGAATCAGAGAAGAGAGAGCATTTGAAGTAGTAAAGGTAGACCATGACGTAAATCACTTTTTTGCCCATGGTCTAAGTCCTCTTGGCGCGTATTGCCTTACTAGGCCTTAGGCGATAAAAGTTATGCTCGGTCACTTAAAATTCTTGCGCCTGTATGCCAAGGACGAGTACGTCCAGTAATAGCGAAGCTTAAAAGCTAACACCATTCTTCTTTCGCGCGTAATATTAAAGGCTTTTAAATGCAGTCGCAAAATATAGCGATCTTGTTGCTTTCGAGGTCGTGTCAATGTTTCTATGTCCCATTGTCTTAAAAGTAGATACTACTACTACAGTGCATTTCAGAAATAACAAAACCTAACGTGGTACAACCTATCCCTATTGTGTCGTAACTAGGCTAATGCAGTTCCTTCCTCATTGCTTCTACAAAAACAAATTCAACAAATGGTAGGAAAACGCATTTGCAGTGATGCTCTATAGCACCTTCTATAGACCAGCAATAGGCCTAGCTCACAAAACTCGCAACCCTTTCTTGATAAAGCGCATACGTGGCATCTGTACAAATTCACTTCGGCGCTATTTTCAGTTAGAAGCCATTAGAACGAATACCGGTAGACGCGTTGAGATATTGAGACTTACAATGCAAAACGAACGTAGGTAGATATTGACATTCGTACTCGAACCTGTTTGTCCTATTCTATGTGTGTTCTTTATACGAAAACGCCTACACAAACTAAACATATAGGCTTCACTTGAATTAAAATAAGAATCAAGACACAAGCTTTTTACGTCTTTCACCTTGCCCATGGCTTGGATTTTAATAGATCCCACAGATCTCTGCGGCCAAGCCACTAATGGAAAATGATCACGTTAAGAAACACTTGGTTTTTGTTGTTGCGCGCACGTGAATACACATTACTTAGATTAAAGTAAGGAAAATTCTCGATTTACTTTCACGGATTGTCAGCAGCAGGAGGAAGGAAGCCGTTGTTTTAAAGCAAGCACACTCACCTCGTGAAGAAGGCCGAATCTACATCCACCGCGCGACATGTCGCCTCACCGGCGACGCCGTCCGATATTTAAGCCGTCGGCCACTTGTCTTCAGTATCTTCGGTGCCACGGATGAAGAGATGAGTTGCCAGTACAAGTGAGAACGGAGATCAAAAGGTCGCCCTTATGCGAGCAAAATACCTTCGACCGATCTCACGGTTCTGTAACAATACACACTCTGCTTTCGTGAGGGGCTTCTCTATCCAAAGCACGGTATTACACCCTTGGTCTCTGCTAAGCGAGAACCACGCACTAAACTTTCGCGAGCGTTCTGTCGCACTGTGACTGCAGTGGTTAGCAAGCCAGACTGTTGAGCGAGGAAAATCGAAAGCCACCCAGCGAGTGAGCGCCCGGTTGGTCCGTCATTGCGACTTTAGCTTGAGTAGTCGTGGCGGAAACGGGCAAAAATCTTTGAAGCGCGACGACGACGTCAGCGCAAAGCAGGCGAGGGCAGTAAGCGCATCGAAGCGGAGCATTGCTGCTCATTTCGGACTCTGCGGGATCGTGGAGCGAATGCTGTCAGGTAAAGAGATAAAACGAGAGCGGCCAAAACCGGATGGCGCACCTCTAGAGACAGCATTTGTAGATTCTGCTACCTATATCCTTCAAGCGTAATCCACCCCAAGAGCGATGAGGATCTTTTTGGTTCCACACGGTGGAACGAGCTCAAAATGTCCAATTGTATTGCGTGTATCGATCCTATAAGCAATAGCAAATCCATGGGATATTAGCGTACATCTCCTCATACGCCATCTCATATATGACTGTATTATTTGTTCCTCTTCTGTTTTTTACGGTAGATCAATGTTACAATAGTGATTGTACAGGCGATATAGCTACTTCTGAGAGTAATTTGGCGTGAAATTGGAGTTTCACGTTAAGGATGTATAAAATAAGAGTTTGCGGACAAACTATTGAGTCACCTCTGCATTGTGAGCTTGGCCGTCATAAGCTCAAGCAGTAATTTACCTAGCGTACCAATTTCAGCTAACCCTAAATTAATCAGTAAGATATGGGGCGCTCGAAGTGACGCATTGGTAGTGATCTAAGACAGCTGGTCAAAATTAAATAGGATACAAGCTATAGAGCTAAATAAAACCATATTGATTATGCATGCTTCGATATATATGATAACAACGAATAGTGTAGTCGTATGTCCACTTTGACCTTGACTAAGTAAAAAAAAACGCATACGTTATGCGTTCACCACGTAACCTTTGCTGTTTGTTGCCTTTTCCCCCCACTCTATAAGCAGCTGTTTGGAGGTAGTTTATATCTTGTACAAAATCTCTTTTTCTGGCCCCTGCATGCTTCTACCGTCATTCGGAGAATGTTGCATTAGAACAGAAAACAGTCCTTTCGCCAGTTTTCTTATGGATCACAGATGCCTCGCCCAATAGTCACCGAGGGGCCTTAGACCTGCAACAGCCGGCAAAAGCGAAGGTATCGTTACAAAGTTAGTCCGAATTGTGGAGGATCTACCTTTGCATTTCGAAGGCTGATGGCGGAAATGGTGCTGCTTGCGACTGTGGTAAACGGCGCTGGAGCAGTAAATCGATGCCAAAGTTTGTCCCAACGGTAGCAGGAGGTAAGGATAGGTAGAAGACAGTATTGCTAGGTCAGAAAGCGTAACCGTTAATACACAGGGCAATTTTTGTTTGGACAGGGAAATGCTCTTGCAAACGCGTAACCACTCGGGTGAATGTAGCTCGACTAGCTGTTGCCCTTAGTTGTTTGAAGGTTCATCTTGGTTTCGCGCATAAGATTCTGGCTTGCAAACGCGGAACACGGGATTTCAAATAGCGAGAAGGGCACTCGCCAGCGACAAAGGACAGCATCCCTCACCAAGCAAACGCTTTAGCCGGTGAAGCCCAGAAGCTAAAACGAAATCAAATAAAAACACATAGGGCCGGAAGGCTAAGTCAAACGGCGGAATCGCCATTTTGCAGGACGAAGCGGGCGTATCACTGCTTCTTATACAGTTTTTTTTTACCTGAAAACTCCTAAGTTGGTCCAGTACTAATAGGTTGGTATACGTTTTTTGTAGTCTACATAGTCTGCTCGAAACAGGGGCAGAGGTCTGCAATGAAAAACCTAAAACTTTGACCTGATTTTTCAAAACAATTCATTCATCGACAAAAGTTGGCAGAAGCTTCATAATTATATACCTGCTTCTACTGTTACATGTAGTCAGGCATAGACGTGTGAGCCCTTGTCCAAGCGTGACTGTACTAGAGAAGCAGATAATTCTATGGTGACATGCGTACAACAAGCATGTTATATAGCTTTTGTCATTGTTTCGACTAAGCACGGTCACATCATGCTATTACTGTTATATGATGGCACTTAGCTGTATTCCATGGTAGTGGTTTCGTAGATGCTCGAATCGCTCTTGTTGAGCACCCAAGCGATAAGGGGCGGACATCCAGTCACTGACGATGAATTCGGTGGTGCTAATGCAGGCGGATGGCCCTGCCTTGGCGAGCGTCAGCAGTGACGTATCCAAATGAAGGCAGGTCAAGCTTTGTAACCCCACCCAATCATCTACCTATCTGGTCATGACTAAGCACCACTCGGCGGTAGTTTAGCTAGATTGGGCACAAATAGTGTAGCCAAGTTGCTACTAGCCACCTGCAATCCCATGGCCGATAACAAATTCCTGCGTCTATCTTCTATTTAACATGCCATACGTTAGACAAGTTGAATTGGGCGAACTATTCACGGCGCGCATTGATGGTTCTGTTCCACAACGACGAAAACAACATGAGCTAGCCAGGCGTTGACGCCAGGCCAGCCAACAAATGAGGCCACTTTGGAACGGAGGTAAACAGCATTTCGACGATGTTATGGTAAGAGTCCGCGGACGCGAAATACACACATGCGTACACACCCAGGCCAAGATGTAGAAGGGGATATCTGTATATAACTGTACGCGTTCCGCAACACTTAATGGGCCAATGAAATGCAGTGATACGATGACTAGCTGGAGTGGAACATAGCGAAAAGCGCTGAGTACATCTATTGATTAGCATTATTGATTCCCGGGAGAACAATAAGATTAGTTTATCAGAATGCCCTTCAGCTACTGGCTGTGTTGTTGCTGAAGACACCGCAATAGGGCCGTTCCTATATTCAGATATGTCTAAGCACGTAATGCCACACCAAGCGTATATTTACGTAAATATGTGTATATATGTTTTGTGTGAGAAAGAAAAGCGGCAGTAGTAGTAATTAAACACTTTAATCAGTATAACGGATGACTTTATTTGACTATTTAGGGAAAACGTGGTTCTCCTAGATTTAGGATCACTGTCAGGCAGCATATCTGAGAAAAGCTACGAGCACATCCGGATCCTACGAACGCGTTATGCAGGGAGAACGGATACCCTGATTGTATGAAGAAGAACACCAAGCAACATCAGCCAAACTTTGCTGCCAGCCAATAGTTAACTGTGCTTACTGCCGTTTCCGCAAATATTCACATTTTAGGATGATAACCAAGCTTACAAACGCAGGCCGTATAGGTTTGCTCAGAGTATGTTACGCCATCGACATAAACCTATAGGCTAACATAACAGCCGGTTCCTAGAACGACAAAAAATGTGCCAGGTTGTTAGACGGGAAAAATAGAAGAGGGAGACTTACAACTACACAATGTGTAGCTCCTTTATACCTTCGCTTCTAAAAATCCTTTTTAGTCCTAATGGGTATTGCCCTTAGCAAATAAGGATTAGGCGAACTAAGCAGGTCATTTCATGGTGACTTCGCGGTCAAAGGCGAGATCGCTTAGAACTCATAGCTGGCAGAGATTTTTTATTATAGCAATGGAGAAATGTTTTTAGGAAAGGGCTGCAAAAAGTAGGCACCGAACTAAACATTTAACACCTGAGTACTATTATGCGAAAATACTTGTTTTTGTTACGATCACCTCTCACCAACTGATAACATTTAGAACTAACAATGCTGGCTGGAAGCGTGCTGGATAAGATAGAGTAAAAAAACACGATCTATTTTCATATAATTGTCATTACCATTATTGCAAAATAATTCTGACATCTACATTCACCATTATATTACAAGTTATTGAATTTACTTAGCGTAGAAATTGTTCTATTAGTGTGTGATATTAACATCCAAGCAGTATATTTTTCAACATCTACGAAACAAATCGACCACGTTGTTTTAGGGATTTCATCAATATATCAACTAAGTGCCGGCACATATTCTTGAAGCGTTAGCAAACATTATACCAAACAACATTCTACCTAAAATGACTGAAGCCGATTGGAATTCATATGAACTGGTAGTATTCGAGATCTGCTCTTCAGAGTTAGGCCATGGGCCCTACGGCACCCGAATAATCCGCCTGACGAGATTATGGCAAAGGGAATAGAAGATTAGACGAAGTGTTCGAGACGATAATGCGATTTCTGGGAGCAACGCTAGTAGAAACAATGAGAGAACCAAGCTACTGTTGCCATCAACCAAAAAAGATAGGCTTCATTTGCTACATCAAGTTCTAAAGTGATAAAAAAGAATCTGCTGCTATCGAGGGTCGAGTTCGGCTGTTTCAAAAATCTATCGTATAACACATCTATACTGACGCAAACGCATACGTTTGATACACCGGAGATGATAAAACGAAATAAAACAGACCTCTGTATATTCGTTTTAGCGGAACTATCTATAGAGTTACAGCAATAGGAAAGAAATGCAACACCCCAGAGTTGTATCATTAATGAATTTTATCGTCATGAGCGGATTGTGCGCCTGTGCCTCATATGTAATATACCTCGGTAATGTAAACAAAATCTTTGTACAGTAAAAAGGAACACGCATGTATTGTTGATCAAGCTTATATTGTAGCGGTCTTCTCTGATTCTCAAAAAGGCTCAGTTGGAACTTGTCGTCGGGAAACCCGTACTCATTAGCAAATCATTTAAACGAACCGGAAATGAAAATAAGGTTTCTGGTGAGTAGATCCTGTGAGCATGTTGGTATCGTCGTTTAGGGAAAACCCCATTTGTTAAGTAGCTCCACTAAGAAAGCTCTTAAACGCTACACACATAAGTAATACCTGTGCTATAATAGGAAGAAAAGGCTTTAGACGTTTAATGTCGCTTTGAAAGCCAATGGTATACCAGCAGTTTGAGCAGTGTGGGCGACGCTGCTGTTCTATCTCAATATTAAAAGGGTTATTAGTAAGGACATTGCATCTCATCTCATAAAGTTAACATACATTTTAAAAAGAAGCAAGCATTTCACACTTCTCATAGGCTTTGTGGCATAAAAGTCCTGATCGAACTTATCGGAACTGCTATCGAGCAACAGCTTACGAGAGAACCTAAACTTCTACCCTTTTCAAGGAAGTTGACGCAGGAAAAAGCGAATGATTGATATGATACCTTTGCGTTTTGTCCACTGAGGAAGTACATCTACTTCATTCAGCACAATTTATACCTACCTATATGGCAAATAGATCAAAGCGTTTATTGCCAAAATCGCTAAGGCATGACACAGGACATGCTTAGGCAACGGAGAGACATATTGTTTATGTATGATAGAAGGCATTTCACATTGAAATGTTATTTTATTTTTTTTCTCTAGCAGCGTTTATTTAACAGCAAAACATAAGAAAACTACTAGGCCATTTACAGAAAGGCCATAGGTCAGATTCCGAGTCTGAATTCCCTCACCGCCTCCTATCCACTTCCTTTTTTGAACCAACGCATAAAATCAGCCCCGGCCTGTTTATATGACGCTTCGCCTTTTACGTATTTCATTTCTTGAAAGCACCGTTTCAATTCATTCTATAAATGCTTTAGTACACGTACGAAATTACTCATTGGTTATTTGACATTAAACTTTAGTAGAATAAAGCGCCCTTGACTAGAGTACTATTCATCACGCTACGTGATAAAAGGAAGCCCAGCTGCTGATGCAACACGTTAAAGATCATTGACATACCTCGCTGCAACTGCACTTGTCTATGAACAAGAAAGCTGACATCTATCACGCAGATGAACGCGATGCTACGCACAAGTCTATTTTGTTTCTTTCCCCTAGTTCTGTTGGCTTCCAGCCATGGAAAACATTGAATGGCATCGCACGTCCAAGCCAAGAGTTCCCTGGGAATAAACAAAGGTGAGAGTGTATGAGCAAACCAACGATGAATATGATGCAACTACCAAGTGAATGAAGAAAGAACCAGGGGCAGACCCAACTCGTAAGCATGTGCTGGTGGAGAGAGTAGCAAGGGAGTCTAGCGGACCGTAAAAGTATGGCTGACGGCTAACGGGAGGCTTTGCAGTTATGGGACAAGCTCGGAACAATCCGGCTGAGGAGTCCTAGGGAAAGATTGCAATGTTGAACAAGTACAATTTATGTTTGAGGGGTAAACAGACAGCATAGCGACTCACATACGCGCAGAGACGCGCATAGACTGCTGAATCAAAGTCAGGAAACACCGCGAGGAACCAAAGTAGCGGTGAAACCATAGAAAACAAAGAACAGTCGTAAAAAAGTTCCAGTATCGACTAGCTGCTAGGACATCCCAAAAGTGGGAGACGCCCTATTGCTACGGCCCAATCACGGCAGCTTCTGCTTCCTCGGCTTCTGGCTTATACATGGATTCTTACGTTATTTGCGCCTTTATGTTTATCCACGACCCCAGTGGAAAAGGTAAACTTTAATGTTGATTTGAACTACACTAGCAGTATCTGTAGCATCCACAGAGGCTATGCCTACAACAGTGGCCGTTAAAAGCGGATCGCCAAAAGAACGTAGGGCTTTTACGACGCGAAGGATTAAGCGGTCACGACAGACATTATTTGCCAAGTTTGTTTTCATTTCCATCTTGCTGTCCTACGTTGTCTCTGGAGTAATGGGTCTTTCACGGCGCGGAGCTCGAATCTTATGCAAGACACAGGATAAAGCAAAGGCAGCGGCTGCTACTTTTGCGAGTGAGCAAGGGTGAGGCGGCGAGCCTAAAGTCGAACTAACCTCTCTCTTCTTTCCACTCGTGTACCTATCTAGCGTTTTATCGTTATATAAGGTAAAATGCTATACAGGTATATAAAATTCTAGCGTAGAAAAAGGTCACTTAAAGGACGATCTTTTTTTGATAACGCACGGTCGTCGTGACATAGCTGGCCGAAATAAATATGGTCAAATGCTATATTACGTAATTTTTGAAAAACTAATTAATAAACCTCATGTTGTCACACTTGGAGTATTGTCAATGCTATATTTTAGGGAATAGATAACAGATACGTCCTCTTTAAGGATAAATGATACAAGGGCCCCGAATGGAGCCTGTCTCTGTGTTATGATTTAAGGATCACTAGCCTAGTTGCACAATGTATGAGGTAAGAACTATTTTCATGAAGAGGGTTCTACTCAGTGCGTAATTATCGTAGTGTAGCACTTATCTCTAGCAGGTCAAAAAACACTCATTCGTTATCGCAGTATAGGTGTGTATATATATATATATATATATATATATAGGATTTATTATTAACTCAGTATTCATTGTAGTTATTTTCTATATTTATTCTACATAATACCTTCGTTATAACTGGAACCGCGTTACAAAAGTATTTTGTTCGCCGCCCCTTATTTATTCGAAACAGCTGATCGGTTTAGCTCCGTCCAGCTTTACACTGTTTACGTTCATGCCATCTTGTTGGTAAAATCCTGACACCTCCACACTTGTCGAATTGAACGGTTGTGATTTATGACGCTATAGCAGTTTGTATGTGTTAGAGTTCATCACTATGTGACATTTAGCCCATATTCTCTCTGTACGTCTGCTATGCGTCTTTATACCATGGCTAAAAAACACCCAAAAAGATTCTTTACATAATTTTCTTCGAAATCGACGTCTGATCGATTAACGCTCATACAACCTTGTCGAAAATTATGGAGATCCAAAATTTTGCAAGACGCTAACGCGAATTGCGAAGGATTAAATAATAAAAGGGTTATTACAGTACTATTATCGTTGTTATTGTTGTTATTATTAGGAGAAAGTAAACCTGATTGGAATTCTTATGGGCTACAACGTGGGTACTTGCATAAAGAGGTGCAGGCTGTGCTGCTTTCTGGCCATTTTTTTTTTTCTTAAATATATTACGATTATTATGTCCGCATAAATCGTCTGTTAGTTCTTTGTGATTATCTCTTGTAAGCGGCGTAGTCGAAATCAATCGGTCAACGGTAGTTCTCTTACTTAATTAGCAGATTAAAATTTACACATCGCACCCGTATCTGGACGTATCTATATAATATGGAGAAACGATGCATGGATGATATCTGATGTATGTTCTTCGTTTCGTCCATCCGTTGTTGATCTGTAACGTGCGATGGACGTAAGACAACTTCCTAAGTGTAAGTGTTTATTTGGGTGTATTTTGAGCGGAGGTAAGCTGAACCAAAAAAAAGTCTTCTCAACTTATAACCGCTTGGCTATACGTCCCGTATATATTCACTGATGATACTTCCACTTTATTTCCAGCGGCGCGTTCAGTCGTGAGCAGGCAGCCTTGATTTGCGTGTTCTCTTAGATGGACCATTCATTTCTACTCGCCAAACACTGGAGTTGAGAACTAGCACTAACATTAGTTGTCCTCACCGAATAACGTGCGTCACGCATTCAGTATTTCTGTTTTTTATTCATTTTCTTCTCGGTTTTTCTTGCCTCTCCCAGTCTGTGACCTATTACGCAATGATTACGGTCCATGTAATAGTAACCGTTCATGAGTGAACTGTATTAAAGATGGCATCATTGTTCATTATCATTATTATCACCATTATTATTACAACTATTCATCTTCGTTCATCCTTCAGTCCCAGTCACACTCGTTGCAGTCAATGGCAATTAGGGATTTATGCAGCGAGATAAACAAAAATCATCGATAATTGCTCATTTGAAGGGCAGTTATAATATATGTTTTTTTTTTTTTATATACGTATGAAGATCGTCACGATTTCATTGGCTGAACTGGAACAATCGAACAAGTAACTATATATATATTATATTTATTTGTATATGGTGATTTCGGTTATTACATTCATAACACATTGGCGTTGTTCCTGCATTGACGACAAGGCTCGGTATGAAACTATTGACTAGTGGTATTATCATACGCTGCTCAGTTTTTTCTAGTATTATTCAGATTATCGTTTCTGCCTATTTGTGTCTACGTGCAAATGTTTATGGCGTCCTCGTGCATCGCCGTGAAAGCCTTTGTGTGCTAGTATTTCTATTATGACTATCTTTCTCACTGAGGTTGGATGACGAATGATCTGCTCAAGAAGTGTTCCGAAGGTTAACTATAAGTCCTTTAACATACAGACTACATACATGTATAATACGAATGCTTTTGTTATCGTTTTAGTTGCACTACATCTAATCCGAGTGTTCAGAAAGCGGCCTGTAGTCGAGAAAGGGGATGATTCGAAATCTAACTATATTGTTGTAGTTATTAACTGTTATTAAATTTTCTTCAATAGCTCGAACGAATCGTATCGATAGGACAACGATTGTACAATGCTTCCTCCGTGTTCGTTTTCAATTGCCAAGTATGATTACTGCCAAGGGGCATCGGCAGCGAGTCTTAAACAGAGATGTTGCCCTACACTCGTTCTCTACTAGTATTCTCGACAGCATATTATACTCTATAATTCGCAGTCTGTCTGTCTTCCTATCACGGACGCTCTGTCATTTTTGCTTTGCCACTTGTAACCATTTTCGCCTGCAGCAACATCTCTTTTTCGAACTGTAATAGTAACCATGAGAATAATTGGTATTTTTATTATATGGGGCTAATTATAGCCTCATCCAGTTTGAGTAAAAAGGGGCAAAGGGAAGCTTTAACGAAGATTTATTTATTATTTGGGACGATCAGTTGAAGCATCGGTCTCCACCTCAAAGAAGTAGCTGTTCGTTTCCTGTTATCTCTTCTGTTACGTGAAGCTGTGGCTCAAGCACGTTTTCCTCTACTTCCTCAATATCTATGTTTTGGTCGTTTGACTTAACTCTATTATCTGGTGTGCCAACAAATGGTTTTCAGCACAGCTGCAGCAGGCTACCATAGACCAACACGATTCTATCTTTTCGTATTTTCTTTTTGCGTCTTCTTTAACTATTGGTTGTCATTTCATCGTAGAAAAGTCAACTTCAAGCCTATCGCGCCCCTTGCCTTCAAATCTATTTCTGCTCTGTTACTGTTAGTGATAGCCTATCATCGAACAATAATCTATGTTTTTTTTTATCGATGTGCAATAATAGTCTACGGTATTTAATATTATCATCATCATCCAGATAAATAGGTACAATACCTAGCATTTGCAACGAAGTGATATTGTTATTATATCTCTTCACAATGAAGTAACAATAATTTCCGGATCTTAGTTGGACGTTAACAGCGTACCAATTCACTGCGCTAAACAAAGCATTGTTGTTGTTAGTGAGATAAACACAATTGCGGGCACCGTTCAATAAAGCCAATAGCAGTCGTTTTTATCGTTGCTGTCGTGGTAGCGTAGAGGGTTGTTGGTATGTTGTCTTTCGACAAAACCGCTTGGGAGATTGTGCTGTGTCACTGATGTTATCGATACTACTATTATCAAGATCATATTTTTGATGTGTTTTTACTCGGTTTATAAAATAATGCAGAGAAAATGTCAGAACTGCTTATCTCCCAACAACAACAACAACAACAACAACAACAACGACAACAACAACAACAACTTTGCGATGTTCGTATCTATTGATATAACACGCACGATGATCCGTCCGTCCGTCCGATATCAATGAGCAGCAATTGTTTCGCGTGTCGATGACTGAACGGGCCAACTTTACTGTAGAACATAGGCCAATAGTCGATACGAGTACTTAAGTACTAGAAAAATGCTACTATTCTCTCGGGCTTTTCCGCATTTCTCGTGTGTGTTTATAATAAGAGATTTCTAACTTCTTTAGCCGTGTTTTCTAACGTTGCATCTTTGTTCTAGATGGATTAAAATGAAAGATGAATATCATATTCGAGTACTGTGTACTCATGTACTTCGGTCAAATGTCGCTCTTCGATACCACTATATTTAATAACCGCATAATGCTTGTACATGGCATAAATGTACATGTGTGTTTCAATTGCAGTTATCAACCGCCAGAAGGTCACTGGTAGTATTTCCTATTGTGGTTATTTTGAGTTGTCTGTATGTGGTCTGGTGTGTTTACTTATGTAGATTAGACGTCTGGTGAAAGCTAAATCCATTCATCTTCTGTTTCAAACTTTTAGATCAATCGCAACCAGAGCAAAACGTTATATTACATTTTCTTCAATTTTTTGTTTTATTTTATGGACTCTTTGCCGTTTTCAAAGCATTAGGGCACTCCTCTGTAAGCGGAGTCATAAGGAACCAATTTAACCTCAGACTGTCTTCTAACTACTCACGGAAAGTAAAAAATACGTGGACAGTTCAATCCTCTAGAGCCTTTTTGTCGTCTCTCTCTATATATAGATGTATATTTGACCTTACCGAAAAAAATTCGTATTTTTATTTGTCGTCTAGTTGTGCCATCTAGCTGAGGAATAATGTTAGACAGACGTGCAATTTAACGGATTGGTATATACACGTATACGACTTTCACGTTCACATCTCCAAGGCAGGAAACAAACGCACTGAAGGGAAACTCACGTTCAGTCATTCGTTCTTCCTATGTATTTAGGTAACCATTTTTTTTTTCTAAAATTCTAACCTTTTCTACTCAAGATATAATAGAATAACTGCCTTTTACATTGTGCTCTAGCACACGAACGATCCATCCTCGCCATGGACACCATACGCCATATTTATTATATTACTTTTTCACGTACAGATTCAATGAAAATAATAGCTATTAGATAATGTCTAAAAGCCCTGCAGCACCGCTACCTAATTTTACACCGTTTGACATAATTTTCTATAACTGAACTTTTGAAGATAGACGGCTTCGCTTGCATCTGTGTGTACAATCATGTCAATCAGCTAACTGCGCCCGTTTCTGAACGCTTTTACTGTTATTACTAGAAACTGTATTTATAATTATGTGATACTTCTTATTATATTGTAACATGTTATATAATTATTATTATTATCCCTATTAGTGCCGGATAATGACCGATTACAAATCACTGAATAAACTATCTGTATATACCGCTAGTTATGTATTACCATTATTTATTCATTACTATTACTACTATATACTGTGATGCTCATCCGCTGCTTTTGCTGCCTTCGCGACCCTTTTCCAATACCTCAATGCGGACTTAATCTTTCAGTGACCGCTAAGCGAAACTAGTCAGACTTCTCGTCTCTTCAACCGTTTGTCCTGTAGACTTCTTAAATATCATATGTATCAACAAGCATATCATTTCTACCTATCCACTGCCAAGGTCAAGCATGTGCTGTCTAACGACTTTTTTTTTTAACTCAGTCATTCCTTTTCTACTTGCTCATAATACCTTAACATTATTACTAGTAAGAGTTTTTTTTCTTAGGATAAATGTTGATACTGTTCTTATAAACGACTATTGTTATTACTCTGTACACCATGCTCAGAATGTATATGTAATTTAGTTATGGTAACCTGTGCATTTTCTACACAAGATGCTGCGTTAGTGTTTTCATTATTCTTAATGATTACTAATACGATTCGTCAACTCAAGGACCAGATGCAGGATGTGGTGACGTCCAGTGCAGAACCCTGTTAGTATTTTCTTTTGCTGGTTTTGTTAAACATCTTCCTGTTCAACTTCTGCTCTTTTATGCTTTTTTCATCGTGCGAAAATCCGATGCTAATCCCGTCCTTTCCTATCGCTCTTTGCGCAATGTCGTTACAACTTACGAGTGATCATGTCGGCTGAGCAGCCCGCATTGACAAGTGCGCGATTTGTTGCTCATTCTACAGCACCAAAATTACACGAAACAATGCTATCATGCACGTCATCGTGCTTTTGGGCCACTGACTCTGATAGCATTATTTATATCATACGCGCCCCCCAAAGCATCGGTAAAATGGTGTTTCACATGAACCTATATGCTGTTCGGCCATGTACAGTTACGTCGGTGCGTGCGACGACTGCCCCGTTTCCTCTGTCGCAGAGGGCATCTTAACTTCTGTGATTCTGCCGTCACGGCATTATTCAATCGACAAAATCGCGTATTGGTGTTGATTGGCTTATACGCCCGTAGTAGTTGGGATTGCCGCTAGCTGCACCCATGTGCCACATATTCAATAAATAATTCCACAGAGCGCACGTTGAGGCAGTCTTCAACTGGCTTTTTAAATCGAGCACTTTCGGGCAGCGGGCATTAATAACGCAAGATAGAATTATCATTGATTATTATCTTTGCACTTTTCAAAAAGGCGCTTCCCTCCCATCTATTGTGCTCTTCAATGAAACACACATAACCCCTTCTAAGAGATGCAAAATATTTTGTTGGAATTCTAAATCAATGAGAAATTGCTCGAACCAGTTTTCTGTTGCTTCACTTAAAAGTAAAAAAAATACAGCCAGAACTTACTCCAGATGTTCCTCACTGTTATTTGATTTTTTTCACTTTACCTAATCTCCGCAAATCCTTTAAGAATATCAGGGCCGCATAGTGTGATCAATCAACTCTCGCGTTTGTACAGCTAACTTTTACCAGTTGTACACCGTGTTACTCACAGGGTCCGTTTTCTAATAAAGAAGAAATTAACTGGGTACAAGAAATAGACCCCCACTTTCGTTTTGTCGCGATTCTCGTTTTGCTCTACAGATTGTATATCGATACCGGGACAGTAGAGCCGCGCACAAAAAGAAGCAAGAACTATATTTTGCAATAACTATATATAATTTGGTAGGACCAAAACAGGGGCAAAATTGCCACAAAAATGTACGTGCGATCGTCCAAGCTAACGGATGGGGTGGTTGCTGTTTAGCTGGTTAAGACATTTAACTACTGGCGTACCAAGGCGGCCGGCACGACACTTGAAGCGGCTTTAAACGACCCGGCCTGTATGTGTGTTTATGTACGTTACACGTTAGTGCTCTGACCTTCAGTTCCGTATGGTGACATACAGAGACAACAGTAAAGGTCGTTTGGCCTGTCCAACCGGCTGACAAGGGTCGCCTACTTAATGCGCTTCGCTTTACTTCTGTTGTTACTCTAAAGGTCGCTAGCGTTTATCAATAATACAAATGATGTTTTTAGGACTTAAAATATTTCATCAATAGCAATACAATAACGCACAATATCTAGGAATACGGATACTGTAATAAACATGCGACATTTTTCTTTCTAGAAGCTGGGGTTTCAGTACCGTAAATGCGTCCTAAAATAATGTTAACACAATAAGTTTCCTAAATTCAGTAAGAGCGGTAGCAGGCTTAAGTTTCGTTTTCGAGCAAAGCCTCTTTACTTTCTGCTGCGTTTAGGCACTTTTTGCGCTGCTTGGACGCGCACCCAATCGCGTGTAATGGTAATCATAGCATATCTGGACTATCGGTTCTCGCTATTCTAGTCTTCGCTGTTCACTTATTTGTATAGTGTTCATTACCGGTATTATCCGCGTACACATGCCTGTACCTCGTTGGCAAATATACTTATAATAGTTGGTGACTTTTTGCTTATTTCTTTTCATATGTGTGTATGTACTTTTTGGCTGACAAAATGCGCTCTCTCTGTCGGTAGCTTGTACGGGTACACTATCGTCAGTATGTTATTAGTGATATATCTTTTGACTATTGTGCTGTATGATTAGTAGCATTTAGTCGTATCACTCACTTTAATATCATTATTACTACTATCTCTAATTATTACTATGCATTTATATCTCGTGTATCTTTGTAAGTGTATGTTAGTACCTGTGTCTCGCTGTTTTTGTGTCCTATTTTAAACCACGGCTATTAGCGCCTTTTTCAATCCGCGTATCTAGGTAGCACCCTCTAACCACTCTCAGTTGTCCCGGTTCTGTCTTGGGGTTTTGCGCGGTGAGTGGAAGAAACAGCCCAAGGAAATCGCTAAAGCTTAACACACAACGCACCATTTTTCTGGCACTAGATTTGCTGTGTTTCGATTTCTTCGGGGGATCGGTGTTAGATATACTTAAGGGGCGGAAACATGCATAGAAGGTGGATGAGATGCCTATGTAGAGAGAAATGGGGGCGACTGGTGCCACTGGCATACTTGATTGTTTAGTTTCTCTATTTAACTCCATTCAAGGGAGTGGTCATTTGTGAAACTCCGTCTTTTTTACTCTGTCTCTCTCCTTATACCCATTTTTTTCATCGCATTATTATCAGGTTATTACCATCGAGCACAGAATATCTGCTGTGTGCCCGTAAATATTAATCATGATTCGTCCAAACACACATCAAACACAAGCAACAAGCGTGCCATTGGCTTACCCTCGATAATCGTTAATTTTATAATTTATACTAATTGCCGCATTCGTTGCATACGAAAGATCAATTTATCTACATTCGTAGAACATTTCGGCAAGATCTAATCGATTGTTTCTATTATATATTCCCAATATATGCCCTTCAACCATAATGGTGCCGTTGACCTAATTTTAGCAAGGGATAATATCGTTGCAAACTCATAAGGGGGACTTGAAACTTCAGTATAAGACAAACACGCTGCATATATGGGTTATGTCAATCATACTTATACAATAAATATTCTTGACTAGTCTGCAGTCAAAATCATCTATTTTTCCGAGACTAACCTCATACACTCATTAAAGAGATCTTTGTTAACATTGTCAATCCAATCTAACCGAAGAGAACAAACCTGATTGCCTCGTGCTTGACGATACTTACCGCCAATTCAATAGTCTATCGATAGCTCGATCATCAGTTCATAATGATTTAACAAGCGCTACTGTTTGGTGTAATGATGATTTAAATAATGACTGAACTATTCAATTTAGTTCAATTGAATCATTTTCATTTAGGTAGATCTTCAAGGCTGGCTGAATTTCGATTACAGTGATTTCTCTCTCTCTCTCTCTCTCTCTCTCTATATATATATATATATATATGCGCTCCACTGACGCTTCATATGCTCACTTTTAGCTAGCCTTTTTTCATGCTTACATTCGTCACGCTGCTTAAGAATGAACACGCTTTCCTTTTTATGTCTTTTGCATTATTAGCTTATATAAGTAGCTCTTGGCCCATTATAATTGCTTATATTCATATGTACTGTACTATGCATTAGGATTAATATCCTGTTGTTGATGTTATTTTGGCGGAAGGTTGAGTGCTTTTAGAGATTGGTGATTTGGCTGGAAGTTGTTCGACGGGTTCCACCAGGACTATGAGTGAACTGAACCGCTGCGACGGGGTACGTTTTTCTACATATGCCCTTGTTATTTATTGTCTCGGCGTGCGTCCTGTCGCTTCTCTGATTTCTGATTGAACTGAAAATGTTGTCCAATGTGTAATATGTGTGCTCATTTTATTTACGCCTTGTTGATGGAGCTTGCAGCAGAGGTGGAATCTGTTGCTCTTGCTGCTGTTACGCGTTACCCAATAGCGGTTCCATTTCGGCTTTTCTAATCCGAAGTGGGCCCGTCGAGGCTGCAGTCGACTTCTGCAAGGGGGGGCTTCCTCTGCAGCTGGGTCATCGCTTGACCGTTTCCCGTCGAGCTGGAACTGAAGGACAGTTAGTCTGTGAGCGTTCAATTATTGTTCAACCGCCAGCTGTCCAAAAGTGATTTGGGATAGAAAACGCTTTGCAACTGCATGAAAACACGATGTACGAACACTCAAGCGGTCGAAATAGATAATATATTAAACAGAAAATAATTATCACTATAGCAATGCATATTTATAAACATTTATGCGCAAATTTGGGTGATAAGCCACTTCGTGTAAAATCTGTCGAGTTAGTGATTTTACGTAGCACTGTACTCTCACCTAGTCGAAGACCAGCAGCTAGCATCGCTGTTAAATAGGTCTGTCCATGACTCCTCGCCGCCGACGGACAGATCAGCGAACGACGCGACGATCGCCTGTTCGTCTCTGTAACATTTGCGTCAAAGCGTTCACAAAGACACACAATGTTCTTGTCGGTGTTGATGACGTCGGCGCCATAGAGAATTGACGCTCTAGCTACTATTGGAAATATTTTATCATACACCTATTGTAAATTTTATATAATTACAAAAGTTGTGTGGCTTTTTTTTTTATAGCTATTCGAAAAAGATGTTCCTTTGCATATTATCATATGCTGATAAATGGTACAATTTAAAATTCTCTATATGAACAAGTTGAATACCTCTCTTGTCACATGCTGGCACACTGAATATTTGCATCTATGTGTCATGTGATAAAAACTCTGCAGATATTCGTGTATTGAGAGTTGTTTTTGTTGAAACAACTGAACTTAAGTTAAATAAAGAAATATTATTACAGACGACCATGCCAATTAAAACCTTGGTAACATTGATCAAAATATTAAAGGACGTCAACGGCCATAATGCGAATTCAATTCTGACCTCTGCAGATATTCCGTTGCCTAACACAGCTCGTACAAGCGAAATACGAATCTTATTCTACGCAGTATACTTTTGTGCTCTGGCATTGCTTGCATGGTGGCAGCGCCTTTCAAATGGAAAGCGAGGCGGCGAGGGGATGCGCTAGTAGAAAGCGTTTTCGCGGCTGTGGGACCAACTACCTAGCGGAAGTATTCCGGTTCGTGTCTTCGTCGTCGTCAAACAACTGCTGGGACTCGTCGTCGATGTCGTCGGGACACGGGCTGTGGCTGCAACAAGTTGAGGCGGACGGCCCTCCAGCCTGATAACCTATCGCTCCATAGCCATGACTTCGGCCGCGTGATGCTGCTGAACTAAGGCCGCTGCCTTCCACGCCACAGCCCTCCTCGCCTTCGGGGTCCGGGTAGTCTGAGCGCGAACAAATACAAGTAGTCATTAGTTGGTTAGTAGGAATAATTATTACACGTCAAGAAGTATTTCGAAAATGTCGAACTTAGTTACACAAGTATTATTTCTAGTTATATAAATACCACTTCAGTGATATGGAAGCAGCGCAGAAACTCGCTAATAAAAAGGCTACGAACATTTTTCCTGTGACCTAGTTACCTGGATAGGTTTGCGGCAATGATATTTGGTGGAGCCGTCGCTCATCCATCTGTTCGTCCTTTTCAGGCGAGGACTGGGGACTGCGTAAATCCGCTACTGTTACCTTCTTCAGCGAGTCGAGCTCATAATAGTTATAACCGCCACAACTTGCCGAATATGTTGAGTTCACATTTATCTGAAGCGCATAGAGGTATACGTGATAAACGTATGTACTTCAATCATACAATAACAGAAGAGAGAATGCGACCGCAAAAATGAATACGTCCTGATACTAACTACACTGACAAATAGAAACGAGCACGATGAAAATAGAGAAGCTTCGAACTACTGTGAAAGTAAGAAAAGGGGCTCGGCCAAGGACAGAGGAAGGCGTGATTTTAATGGGCACTGGTATTGTTGAGCAAACTACCGTTGAATGGACCCCCACAACGCCGCAATAAAATTAAGTGAGAGCTAGCATGCTAGAACGGGATTTCCGTGTTAACATTTTCAAACAAGAACTCAGAAAAGAGCTTCAAATCGGTCATCGGCAGCATTGTGCTTTTACTTGGTAGGCTTCCGGTAACCAATGATAACAAGGTAGTTTCCAATATGCAATCAACTGGACTTTTATATGCACGTTTATCAACATTCAGTATGTCCTAGCCACTACATACTTGAGCTTGGGTGATGTGAACGTTATCACTATGGGCGGCAGTTATTGAAGCTAGCATATTGTTCTTATTCGTAGCGTTTTTTGTAGCGGCTGAAGTTGCAGTCGTGGTTTTAGCTACTGGTGGGTTGCCTGTCGAGGCTTCTGCTGCGGTGTTACTTAGATTGCTAGTGAGGTTATTGCTGTTGCTGCTGTTGTTATCGGAAGCGAAGTAGAAGACAAAATTCGAAGGTAATGATGACATCTTGATGATCGGCCTATGCTGTTGCTGCTGAAAAGCGGCCGCGGCAGCGGCTTGCTGCTGACGAGCTACTGCAGTCGCTGCGGCCATTTGGCGTTCAAGCTCCTCTTCTAGTAATTCCGCCTGAAATGATTCCGATACGACACATGTAGAATACCGGTTCGCGTTCATAATTCCAGACAGGTGTTAATAGTCACCCGTAGATATATCGGGAAACGCTGCCTAGATGAAAAATGGATTTAACTTAATAAGTGAATACGAACCTCCATTTCAAGATCGTCGTCCTGTTGCTTATGGGACTCTTCAAGATGCTTCATGAGCACGGCGACGACCACATTAACCAAGACAAACTGCGCCATGAGGACAAAGATGACGAAGTACAACGGGGCGATGACAGGCGACACGCAGCAGTTCCTTACGCAATCGGACGCCGCGTCGCATTTGTCCCGCAAAGTATCCTTCATGATTCCATTCCAGTTGTCTCCCGTAGCTACACGGAACAGCGTTAGAAATGCCATACCTGTTCAATATTAAATATAGAGTCGCACCGGTGTTACACGAATGAAATAATCGGCATTTTTTTTGTCTCTTAGCATGTATGCATCAAATGTTCCATTGAAAAAAACGGAAGGCTAGAAACTGGTTATCTTTTCCCGCACTATTATAGCAAGCAAGGGCCCATAAAAAAGACGAATTTAACATCCCCGCATTCAAAACAGGGAAACTACACAGAACTATATCACATTTCCAAAGCAAACTTAAATTGTTCTACGAATATTGTATAGAAGGTATGTTCTGTAGCGCAGTGTTAAACTAATCTAATATAACGAATGTATTTGTGACATATACACGTATACGTAGACTGATATTTCAGTCAATACGTTATATGAAACGTTTCCGCACGAAAGGACCTGAACCTACCTTGTCTGGAATCACAGAAGTCGACTTTTTTTTTTTATATAAAGAGTAAATCATAGCATTAATTCATTTGCTTTATATTAGATCTGCTGCCGGACTTGAACTACTTTTTTAATTTAAGTTTGTAAAATATGGCTTTCGTAATCTTCGCGGTAGCAGCATCTCTTGAAGTTAACTCCGGC
Organism: Varroa jacobsoni; assembly: GCF_002532875.2. Taxonomy (NCBI): domain Eukaryota; kingdom Metazoa; phylum Arthropoda; class Arachnida; order Mesostigmata; family Varroidae; genus Varroa; species Varroa jacobsoni. The sequence goes on along the minus strand of NW_019213967.1, from coordinate 409,746 downwards.
TCCTCTGAACGCGAATTTTCTGTTTTTACCAGCTTCTTGTTTTTATGCTTTATAAAAATGCAAATTTTTATGATCATTTTACCGGTTGTCAGTAAAATTTTAGCCATTCAAAGACGGTAAATAATCCAAAACCTTTTTATCGGAAAAAGCTCTACCCTTATTTATCTCTTTCCCTTTTTAGCTGACTTCACCTAACTATGCTTTTGTTTCCCCGAGATAGACTGTAGAAGATTGCATTCAAGAAATATATTAACTTATATATAAATATAGTAACTTAGAATAATATAAAATTTAAAAAGTAATTTGAAAAATCTTATGCCCTTCCTATGGTTCAGAAAGTTCCTCATAACATAACTAATCATTATAAAAATAATGATCAACAATAACGGAAAATAGTATATACTGTATATAATGTAAATTTTATAAGCGCGTACACATGTAGGCTGTATATATGGACAGAGTCTCCACTACACCACTTGCTTGTAACAGGACTTACCAAAATTATGAAAATGCGCATGCTCTCCTAATCCTTGGCAGGGAAATTCGTCATTACACTCCAATCTACCAAAAAGTTCAACACCCAACGCTGCAAATATGAAGAACAGCAGGAAGAATAGCAGACCCAGGTTGCCGACTTGTGGCAGTGCCTGCATGACGGTGTCCAGCAGAGCTCGTATTCCATCCGCCATCTTGAGGAGTTTCAGGACGCGCGCGATTCGTAACACACGCATGACCCGTATGATCGTCGGGTTAATCGGGATGAAGCCACTCTTCATTTCCTCTAGAACGATACCTGCCGACGAGATTTATTAACATCATTAACACACCAGCAAGTACAAACGGGTAAGGTTGCATCTAACCCTTGATGAATGGTTAAAATTAAGGTAAATATGTAGTTATATGTCAATCTAAATTCCGTTGCTGACCATTTAAACGGGTTTGAGTGTAATTGGGCTAAGCTAAGAAGTCCTAAAAAAAATCAATAAAAGATTCTATGGCATTTACTGATAAAGTACTTACCCATGATAGATAATATTACAATGACAACGTCAAGCTGATTCCATTTATCCATCAAATATCGAGGAGCCCCCAAAGCGATGAGTTTCATAGCCAGCTCGAGAATAAAGACGGCAGTGAAGAAGTAGTTAAAAATCTTTAGAGCATATTCAAGCTCGAGTGGCATCTGGTAGAATTCAAGTGCCATTGTGACAACGTTGAGGCCAATGACAGCCGCGATGGCGAGATCGAAGTATTTCGACGTCACCATATTGTGAGTAAATAGTCGGCCGGGCGAGTAAGTGGCGTAATAGGGCGGCTCACGAAGTTCTGTATATCGTCGCATTCGACAGAGTAGAGTAAGGAAATAAAGTGCAACAACGATAAGTTTCCACGTTATAATAGCTTTAATCCAGGTCTATATAGATACGGCTAACATTGATCATCCACATTTACGATTAATTTTAGCTATATTGTAATAGCAGCATCACATAAATACCCTATAATTGCAAAAAATAACTTCGTTTATGACAGTTGTTGTTTTTTCAACTATGGAGTGATAAGGACGTGCTCCAATATTCGACGCTCAATAACTTTTGCTCAACAGAGGCATTGTGATGCCTTTGGAATCTCTAGAGCGATTAAAGTGGCTGCTATATCCAATAAAGAAATATTAGAATTGCTAACGTGCGCTGCTTACGTCTTCGACGCTTCTCAAGTTTGCGTGCCCGTTCGGCAGCTCGCAAAGCTCTCTCCTCACGCTCCTGTTCTTCGCGGCACCTGTGGAAGTTTTCAACAACTACTCCCACGAACATGTTGAGCACAAAAAAGGCCACGAGTAGGAGAAAAGAGATAAAGTATAAGAGCCGCCATTCGTTGAAGTTTTCTATCGGTTGAAGATCCTCGCCCACTGCGTCGAGGCCTGAGTACATGATGTCTACCCAGCCATCCTGTGACAACACAAGAAAAATGAGTACGGATATTTAGCCTAACAAGCACGTGTTCTTCATATGCATTGCTTATGTCAAGGTCAATAAAATGAGCGTTCCGACAACTGTTATATTTGTTATATAGGACTGAATGATATCAGCGAAAATGAGTGCAAAGTACTTGCCTATAATATACATTTTTCATAAAATGTCGGAACCGGAGATTAGTTGTGACCATGAACAGGAAATGAACAATAAGTAGCCCGATTTAATCAAAGGATTGCGTAAGTAGCATCACACCGAGTAATTGGACCACCGTGTTCTATTTACATTTACAAGGTAACATATTAGCAGATTTAATTATCGATCAGAGGATAATCAGTTATTATCAAATTAACGCCAGAGAATAAACAAATGTATCTGAACAAATCTCAGAGACGACTGGACGGTAAAAAAAAACGCTCTGTAGAACAAATTGAAATTCTTCGATGTCGAAACACGCGAGCAAACGTACTTTGGAAGACAACACAAATAACGCCATAAGCGCTTGTCCGAGGTTGTCGAAGTTGTACTTTCGGTTGACCCACTGATACCCGGGTTTCTCCTCACACTGTGCTCTATTCATTACGTCCTTTACATCTGGTCCTTCACAATAGTAGAATGATCCTGCAATACGTGTATTTAATTAAAACAAAACAAGCCAAACGAAAACACTTACCTCATATTTAAATACATAGAAGAATTAATAGGTAAACGTAAAGTTCAATTTCTAATGTAGAGGCGTCAGATGTTTGGCTAAAAAAAAATTATTTCCACTAAAAAACAGGCAATTTTTTTCCGTAAAACACCTATGTAAGTTTCCTTTGAAAACGATGATAATAATGATTCTCATTCATTTTTGAAAACTTTACTCTTACAGTTCGGGTATGTTTACCGGATATGTTCGGTACGTGTTTACAGGGTAGTAAGCCACTGCATCGCACTATGGTGTAATACTGATCATTTTAGCAAAATTCACGGCGTAATTGCAATTGTTATTTGAAAAAGAAATTAAATCAAGTCTCACCTTTAAATAACTGTACACCTAAGATGCCAAAAATGATAAAAAACGTGCAGCATATGAGGACGATGTTTCCGATAGGCCTCAGTGAAGACATAAGTGTCTGCACGACAAGTTTCAATCCCGGTGCTCGGTTGATCACACGCAGGGGCCGAAGGGAGCGCAGAAGGCGAAACACCCGGAGAATTCCTAAACGTTATCA